>NW_010400903.1:109185-121649 GCF_000710305.1 Buceros rhinoceros silvestris | reverse complement strand
CCTGCTAAACTTGCTGTATTTGGGTGGTTGCATTGGCCTCTGACTGGAGCATTCCTATGTTGTGGTTTTGGCCCAGTATTTACCAGTTTGTTCACTTGTAGTTTGGAAAGTTGTTCTGATTGCTACAGGAGAACAAGAAGGGTGGAGGCAGTATCTGAAGCTAAGAAATGGGCCAACATTAAATTCTTAATAAGTCTTATCAGAACAAAAACAGAAGACTTGGAGCACCTTCGCCTGTGCGTCTGCACCACGTTTAAGTGGTGCTTTTCATGCTTTTAACATTTCAGTAACAGCAATAGATGCGAGTGGATGTTGCTGAGGTGTGATGCAGGACACAGCTGGTACTAAAGCTCTCCCTGATCTCAGCGTGACACAGGGTAGCACAGCTTCAGTGCGCCAGTGTTACAACTTGCACTCCAGAATTCAGCAAGCTGGAAAAATTCTGAGGCTGCACAGTTCCCAGACTCGAGGTTCAGAGCATGGAAAAAGATATTTCAGTATATATAAAGATAATTTGTTGCAATCTGTCATCTAGACTTTTCTGTTTATTAAAGGAGAGTGCAAAAAATAAATCCTTCTGTTGCTGGGAATAATTATCTCCAAATATGGAGAAGCATGAGCTTCCATATGAAAAGTCTGAGGAAGATCTCCACTTTATCTAAATTAAGTTACTTTCCTCTGCACTCCTGGTGGTTTATCTAAAATGTGCCACCACTCACTGGATTCTTGCGGCTGAGAATAGTTGATAAACTTGTAGATTAGCGCTTTTGTATCTACAGCGATGTATGCACATGTGCATAGACATAGACAGACACCATTAAGACAAGTTTCATGCAGCCAGTTCTGCAGATAATCCGCATGGAGATTTCATTTCTCACTTGGCTGTAGTTACCAGACTAGTCTGTCAGATTTGTCAGGCTGCTGTTTACTGATGAACACTTTGTTGTGACATCCAGATTTATAGTCCCGACCCTTTCATTTTCAAATGTTGCCCACAGCCACATTAAAGACAAAGAAACTATGCAGCTGCTTAAATTTAAATGTTTTGCTGGAGTGAAAAGTCGGCCTTTCCTACCTTGTCTTCGAAAGATCCTGGAGCATCATAATGACGGCACCCAGCCTCTCTCGTGTTGTGAAATGTACGCCATGCCATGGTGTATGCTGCTCACATTGCAGTATTAAAATCATTTTGGTAAATCTGTCTCCTTCATAATTACTTCTCTGTCAAGGTGTGGACTTACCGGGTTTCTTTCAGGTTCTTGTTTGAGAGCTGGAGGTGGTGGTGTGAGCCTCTGCCGTGGGGTGTGATTGCAGCTACCCTGCTGGTCCAGTCAAACATGGACTGCATTTGCTCTTAGGTACTATAAAATATGGTTAATGTGGGTTTTGTGCATGTCTCCTGAATTTCAACTCTACACCAGCAGTTGAAATCAAGCCCTGCATCTGATTTCCCCAATATCTGTACGCTGAGAGTGCAGCAGAACGTTAGGAGCAGGAGAGCTTTTGGGATGTGAGGGCAGAGCTATGGATGTTGGAGATCAAAAGAAAGGGAGCTTGGGCCTCCCTGTCATGAAAAACATTGCGCTCTTGCAGAAAGGTGGTTTGCTTTTTACGTGGGTTATACATGTGAAAACGCTACATGGAATATTTCTAAATTTCACGGCTTAGGAAAGCTGCAAAAGATCAAGGTAATAACGATGCTCATGTAGAACATGTTTATTTGAACCTGGTATCATGAAGGTGCCTGCAGGACTCTCTTAATGCCAAGTGGCTGAATGATCCTGACTTCTGTAGATACCAAGGACTCGGTCCAGTTCTTGCCCTTTCTGCTGAGAATCTTGACAGTCAGGATTACAGCTGGAACCGGTGAAGGGGCTTTCTCAACACAGGCTCTTGTCCTGTTAGGATGGGGTGGAGAGACTTGCTTTGATAAGACCCTTCCTCTACTTTTCCTTCAATTCAGTTCTCGAATGTGAGATCACAGTCTGTCCCTCTGCGTTTCACTCCTGGGCATGATCAATGCAATACTGAAAATCTTGGTGTGATTCTTTACAAGATCAGGGCTCCAAAGTTTTAGTTGCCTATTCTCTAAAACTGGAATTTTTGTTTCAAAGCAAGATACATCAGTAGTGCCACAGATGCAGACCTGAATGATGCTGGAGAAACATTTGCAACTAAAAAAGATTGGTGGGACCGAAACACCAAAAGGCTGAATTTAAATCTGCATTACTTTATTCAAGTGGGTTTTGAAACATTTACCAGCAGCTTTGAAATGTTGCCAGGGGGCTGTTCAAAATAATAACAAACAACGTTTTCTCACTTAGACTTCATATAAACAACAACAAAAATAAACCCCTCCACTTTCCAGCATTTCTTTCTTCCCCTCCTGGCAGCAGCAAACCGACTATCTGCAGTCTCACCAAGAATTGCATTTCTCCCCCTTTATTCATTGTGCTGTTTCTCATTAGTGATCTTTGCTGGCTGCAGACTTCTGTTTGAGAAAACAAAGTCTTGAAGATAATTGTTTTATTAAACGTACGCAAAATTGTGGTAGGTCAGCTCTGTGTTACACCACCCTTGACAGCCTCTCTTGACGCTTTCCTCTGTGTTAAAAATAGAATGACCTGCTATTGTGGTAAGGAATGAGCGAGGGGGGTGAAGCAAGGACCTTTTATGAGGTGAAGTCAGGGACATACCTGCTCAAGGTGGCAGAAAAGAGATGCTCGTTGTAGATGCTTTGTGTTATGGAAAACGGTGCTCAAGTCTGTGGGGTGACTTAGCTATGGCAGGCAGGTGACTTCGAGTCATTTCCACAGTACCCTGAAGACTCCCCTCAAAAAGCCAGGTGATGGTGGGTTTTGATGCAGTTTTTCTTACCTGTTTGCTGCTGAAAGAGTTGTGTAGACCTTGGCTGATGGCCTGTAGCTCTCGGAGGGACTGAGACTGCATATTGAAGATCACACCAAGTGCATGGTTTAAGATTGCATGTTCATCTTTTTTTTTTTTTTGACGTGTCATACATCATGTACTTCTGGAGTCTATCAACTGCAATTAACAATAAGGCAAAATAGCCCCTCTGAGTTTTGTTTCTTATGTTCATTTATGTACAGAAAACGTGTGACTATTGTTGCACCTAAAAAAAAAAAAAAAAAAAGAGGGAAAAAGTATCAGCCAGGCTCCCCAGTAAGAATTTACTAAAGCTATTTGAAATGTCTGGTCAGTGAGAGCCCATCTGGGGGCCGAAATCTGGGTTAACTGGGTGAATTCCGAATCTCCAGGATCTGCTGACTGATTGAACTAATTCATTAAAACTTGGATGCACTCTGTGTTAGGGCTTTGGCTCCCTTCGGACACTTTACATTTATCTTATGACTCTCAAACGGTCTACTCAGCCTGTCTGCTCTTGAACTTGCCTTGAGAATCTCCATGTTGCATTGCCAAGTGTCCATCATCTCAAGGAAGAGTTATTTATTTTTGATTGTCTCTATGATATGCTGTACATGTAGGGGAAAAAAGAACTGAAGAAGAGTTTTGAGATAGTTTAAGGAAACACTGCAGGTTTATTGGAACAGTTTAGTAAAGCAGCAGCTGCTGACAGTGCCCCTTTTCTTGATAAATCACATGCCTTCTGGTGTGAACCCAGGGAACCAGCATCTCCGCTCTACGGGTGTTAGTGACACCCCGCTCAGTTCGGGTGGTACCTGCGAGGCTCACCTGATACCCTGCACAGAATAAAGAGGGAAGAATCAGAGCAATTCCTCAGGCAAGGAGAGAAAGTTATCTGCTAGGTGCCAAGGGATGAGCTGCTCAGAGCACATCTACCAGCTGTTGTTGGGGCGATACAATAGAGAAGTGAACCAGGACAGGCGGTGACCCTGGCTCAGGTTTTAAATGGCATCGAGGCATCATTTAAACTTGCCCAAGCGACTCCAGGGTCTGTCTGCTTTTGGAGCTGATTTATACTTCTGAGTGCAAAGCACATGTCTGCACCACGCAAAAGGGGGTGGCGAAAAGATGCCAGAGTTAGCAGAGAGGGTGCTGGAAGTGGAAAATATGTAGCTGGATTAGACTGGTACTATAAATTGCTGTATGGATGCAGCTCTGCTGGTTCTTGGGTGTAACTGTGGAGCTGGGCTGTGCAGAGGTCCCACTTTGCTGCCACCTCAGATGTCCTGAGCTGCCGCAAGGCTGTTGCTTTGGTTTTCTAAAATGATTCTGAGAAATCACGTGGCTGTTTCTATACGGTTTAGACCATGCAGTATCTTCAGAAGCGACTCTTGTGTATTTTATAATCTGGGCCAAGTGATCTTTCCGTTTGGGGAACTCAACTCTTTAATATGTTTTTAACTTGGGTACCAAAATGAGTCACAAAATATTTCTTAGCTGTGTAATTTGCTAAATAGTCTTTGTCACTGGGATTTTCTAATATTGTTCACTTTTGTTACATTTATGAATGTAATCTTGCTGGCAGGGTCTATTTTATTCCAGGAATAAATTACTCTCGAAGGACAGCAACTGTTAATGTTTCCACCATTACCTTTATATGGTGGAGGATGGAAGATGTGTTTTCACCAAAAACTGGGGAATTTATTTTGGTGGGTTTTTTTTTCCCTCGTATAAGAGTATTGATCTTGAGATAAGTCGCCCAAAAGCAAAAGCGAAGCAAAAGCAGAAAATCCCACCTTGCCCTCTGCCAAAAAAATCCCCTTCTGTTCTCCTCCTCCCCAGCAGCGTGATGACAGTTTATACGTCTGCCTGTCACTATGCGTACTGAGATAAAAACAGGGCAAGCTGCTTCTCTGCTTCTTGTCTCAACGTAAAATCCTATTTTGACAGCAAAAGATATATTTTACTGTTATTCTCCTCACTGAAGGGAGGGCCTCTGGTCTGAGGGCAGGGGGAGGGTGTTTTAGTGACTCTCTATAAAGGGACATACTCAATACAGCAACAAACGCTTTTTGGGCAGATAGAGGCTTGCCAGCTATTTTGTAGGCCAGTCTGATTGCCCGTTAGTGACTCCATCGCCGAAGAGCCCTGGCAGGCTGAATTCAGCTGCAGTGACGTCAAAGCCCAGGGTGACTCCATGAGGCAGAAACAGAACGTGGGTGCAAACTGCTGTAGAATGTATCGTACGAGAACAGGTGGCACCAGACACCGGTAGCAAGATGTGAGGAAACCCAAAAGGGGAACCGCACGTGGAGCCTACCTGGGTGATCCGCTCGGACCATGTGCAGAGGGAGACTGGTGGTCCTCTGTCTGGCTGTGGAGTTAATGGGCCGCTTGAAGCAGGCGTGTGTGCGCGATTGGCTTTGCACACAGAGGTAAATCTGAGAGGAAGGAGGTTTAGATGGGAAATGGAGTGCACGGTCAAGCTTTATTGCTCACGTGTAACCACTGTGCCTCAGTTTCCCACCTACAGTGTAGAACTAAGAGTGGCCTACATCCCTCAGGTGTATTGTGAGGGTGAGAATACGTTTTACTCTGACACAGCTTGTTAGAACAAGATTAAACCTTGTTTTAATTATTATTATTTTATACAGCGCATAATTCTTAGCTTCCACTTGTGCTCATGTAATCTGCGTTGTTATTGCGTTGGCCTCTGAAGTTCCATTTGAGATGTCTTTGCAATTCAAAATGAAACTGTTGAATTTTTCCCCATTTCACCTCGTACCTAGTTTTGATGTGAAACTCCACGTTTCTCGTGGCGCTTTAGATCGCAAAGCTCTGCTTGAGGCTGGGCACCCGTTGACTGAATAGTTATGCAAACATTAGCAAATTTTCCCTTGAGCTAAGTTTCATGTTTGCAATGAAACTCGAACTCAGGCAAATTTTGTGTGGTTTTCATTACAAACATGTCAGCAATGCAAGAATGCCCTCTGGAACGAGCTAATTTTTCATTTTCCTCAAGTCTCCTCTGTTAACGGCGTAGCAGGGTCGTCATTAACTTGCAGTTTAATATCTCCCTGTTAGCCATTAGGTAGAGTGTTTGTTGTAATCTTGCGAGGCATTTTTAGTAATTTGGGCAATTAGAGTTCGAGTGACGGTTTGCATATTCAGATTTTAGCCAACACGTGGAACAGTCTCCTTTTTCTTCTTGGCATAGTCTGAAAACCCAACCGGACTTTTGTTTGTTTGTTTACGAGCGCGTGTCATTTGCAACAGAAGGCCGGCCGATTAGCGGGAATGTCTCCGTCCCCTTCTGCCAGATTTTGTATTTGGGCTGGAGTGGCGGACGGCTGTTGTTTTTTTGCAGATTGGCGAGAGGTGTAATTACACGGAGCCCTTCCACCCCCTTACGGCACACTTGGAGCGTTTAGTGCCGCGTTTCTCAGTCCATGGCAATCTGCGCTCGGTGCAGGAGCCTTGCCAGCTCTGAGCAGCGCTCATGGAACTTCTGCCACCAGCAATAACTCTCAAGAGTTCTACCTAAAATTCCCCGGTTGTATGACGTACATAATATGCAAGGTCTAGGTTGTTCTGCATGCTTTTTTTTTCCTTTCTTTTTTTAATAGGAGATGATTTTTGTTTTCCACCCCATTTCATTTCCTCTTTCAGCCAGTTAAGGAAAATTAATTGTGTATGCATATTAGCCTAGGGGGAAACATGCCCCTTCCCCCCGCCCCCTTATGCACAGAAAGGAGCACTTGTAAGCCAGTGCATGAGTCGGTAATCTTGATTTATTGAGCTGAGATTCCTTTGCCTGTATGCAATTAAAGGCAAATTAGGAATTCTTGTTGGTGCTAGTTTGCAACCCCAGATGACATAGCTTCGAACCAAAAACAGAGCAGAAGAATTTGCAGCAGTCCTGAAGCTGCAGCAGTCCTGAAGCTGCAGCAGATGCCCTATGCTCTGCCAAAGGCTCTCCCCCTCCAACGGGCTTTGAAGGAAGCAGCGTGTGCCCTTAGTGACTTCCAGGCATTGTCTGAGCTTTTAGCTTCTCTTTGCAGTGGAAGTGGTGTGTATTTACACTGAAACACGGGAGTTAGCAGTGAAGCGGGCGAGGTGCAGACAGTTCTCTTTTACAGGTCCTGCTGCCGTGAGGGAGTTGCCACGTGCAGAGACACGTGCTGGAGGCTGATGTTTCTGTCTGGCCCTTGGAAAATACTTAACTGAAATTACTGGTGGGGTACTGGTTATCTAGCAGGACAGTTCCTAGTGCATTAGTCTCTGAATTATTTTATCCCTCGCTCGCTAAGGGTATATCATAGAAACGCAGGAGCTGTGATTCTCCAATTCTGGCCGTTTACATCCGAGTACCCGAGGGGCAATGACCATCCAGTGCTTTCCGGTGAGGAAAGCTCTTTATGAGGAACTGTGCATTGCACTATGTAGTACAGAGGGTACAAATTCGACCGGCTGTGGAAGGGAATCAGTTTGTGTCCTGAAGCATAGTATTTAGAGACTTATTTAGACACAATGTTGTCCTCTTTATTTATAACGTACGTAATGTTACTAATGCTTAAATGCATTAAAGAGTTCTCATTCATCCAAGTATGCGCACAGTAACCCTCAGTGGGGGTTTTACTGGTTATCCCTAGGCCCCCAGAGACAGAAATGGGGCTGTTTGGACTAGGAGCAAAACAAAGCCCGCAAGACAAGGTCCTTTACAAACTTATGGACATTATTCTTGTTTCCCAATGCATAACAACAAGATACTCGTGTTTCACCAGTATCGTTTTGTTACCTCATCCCTCTTCCTCCCTACATGCCCTTTCTCTGTCCTGAGTCTTTCATGTGGTCTTTGAGTTGAATATCCATCTGATGAAAAAGAAACGGAAGGCATCACAGTGATGAAGCTACAGGTTTCAAGTTACTTTTGAGGATGCGACCAATGCACAAAACCATACAAATACATACATTTATGCTTACTACGGCTCGTTATGGATACGTGACTTCGTACACTGGCTTCTGCCCAAACATTTTACGTTGTACACTGGGTCATCAAACAGCAACCACCTGCCCTCCCTGTACATTTATGCGAGTGTTTAGGTGAATTAAGAGGCAAGTAGTGTTAAGATAAGGGAGAGGTGTAAGAAAATCCAGTAAAATGTTAATGGAAAAGCTTGTTTATTGGTAGTCATGGAGAAAAGCACATCAGGCCACAGCGTGCTGGCTAAGTATATGGAGAGCATGTATGTACTTGGGCTGTAGCTGTTTAAGGAGAACCTGGTTATGCTGTTTTATCCATCTGCCCTCCAGCTTGGCCTTTACAGGCATGGGAGGAACTGTAACATGCAGCGGATGTCGCTGCCGGCACTTTGTCTCTTAAACTTCCCTTCAAGTATAGAGCCTTGTTCTCTTTTCAAGGCTGCAGACAGCAACAGCTGGTAGCGTTGGGAAAACAAGGCTCTGGCATTTTCCAGCTTTCCTTGGTCAGTTTGCTGCTCAGCTACTGCTGGCATCTTCATGTGTGGTCATGATTTTTTGGGGGGGGGTTGGTTTGGTTTTTTAGCAGATCTTCCCTCTGCATTCCCTTGTTTCGTCTCAGAACTCTGAACCCTGTTGCCACTGCCTCATCTCCAGACCTCACACTAAATCCTTTGCTGTTTGCATCGTGGAAAAATTAGGATTGACACACAACAAACCTGTGTGATGTCACACCATACTCTGTTCGTCTGCCTACTGTGGCAGTGCTCACCGCTCTGCAGCGGGGGAAGAAGCAGCCTTTCATTGCTATCCCTTTGCTCGTGTTTTCATGGGGAAGCTAGACATCTAATAGCACAAGATAAAGTTCCTCTGCTATGTACATAATGTAGTCCTGCATTTATTCATACTAGCTTTGCAATTTGCTGCGAGTTCATAAAAAGACTGGTGGTTTTGAAATGTTTACGTAGTCCCACCCTTGTGTACACATACTCGAGCTGAAGTTCATGTTACTCCACTGAGAGACACAAGATGGACGCAATGGCTTGTCTGCAGTTTCTCTCTGGTAGGGCCTTTCTCTAGCTGCTCCACTCCTGGGAGAGCCTCAGCTCTGAAGCATTTGTGAATGTTTACTGGAGGTTGAAAGCTCTGGTGCAAAGATGTTTGTCAGCACGTATGGTTTTGTTACTGTGGGAATCACAGATGGAAGAGGTTTGAACAGTTGCAGGATATTTAACGTTTCAGATTAGCATTACTAGCTCAGCTTACTTTGGACCCATCAGATTTCTTGCTTTCTGTGAACCTCTTTTCCTGCCTCCCCACAGCTGCCCATCAGTTCCTATGGATTTTTATCTAATTTTTTTCTTTTCAGCCACGTATATTCTGGGTATTTCTTTGCTGCTTAAATCAGACTTTTCCCCTGATTTAACATAGTAAACAAAACCAAGGACAACACGGAAAACATCTGAAAAGATTGATGCCAGCTGCAATCATGTCAGCAGTGCAGTTTATATTTAGAGGGGGAGCGTGCTGGCAAGGAGGTGAAGAGTTCAGGGTGCAATTCAACCTGAGTGCTCGGGTCTGAGCGAGGAAGGACAGACGGAGCTGGCTTTCCCAGCTCTTGCACTGGTGCTGCTTTCAGTTCATTAACAGAGCTTTTCCCTCTGCAGTCTTCGAGAAGCTGCATGGAAAGAGGAAGGTGCAACACCAACACCCACCCTTCTGAAAGAAGCCACAAGTTCAGACGAAAGGAGCTTTTGATGCTCTCTGTTCTTGCAAGTTACCCCATAGAATCCTGATTCTTAAATCTTTGTCCTTCTCAGTGGACCACAAGCCTCTGCACTTAGGGTGTTTCACTGTATTGATACTTTCACATCCGCTTTTAATGCATGTTATCACTTACCCCAAAATCCATGGCTTTATTCCTACAGTCATGGAAGTAACTATTTATGGATTCCCATGTTACATGTGAGATGTTGACGCTGACACAGTGATCACAAAACAAAATCCCGGCAGAGCAAGAATGGAGCGAGCCTCTGTTGAGTTTTGATAGAAACATAGCTGAAATTTTACCCTGTAAAAGGGTTTGAACTGGACTATCGTATAAGTAGGCTTTGTTGCAATATTTCTGCGAAATTCAGGAAAAAAAAAATCCAAGGCTTTTTTCAGATGTTATACTATATCTGCTTCTTGCACAGCAAGTACAAAAGGGAAGTTTTTAGACCACAGTTAAAGCCACTCGGTCAAGCATTTAGCAGTATAACTACACAATTTTTAATCATTATTTTGATTTTGCATTTGGAGAGACTGGGATGAGCGAGTCTTATGCCTTAATATACGAGGAAAAGAGCTGTCTTAATCACATTGGTATGGTTTAATGGTTTTATAACCACAGCAAGGGCCATTAGCTCTTAAATAAGACCTTTAAAATTTCTGAAGAGATTAGATCTAAGTGGTAGCATATATATCGCTGACAGCCAGAAGAAACAGCCCTTCCTGAGGACTCCCAGCATTCCCTCTCCACACCCCTGCACCACCCCGCACGAAGGCATCCGGCAGTGAAGGGGTTAAGAATGCACGAGGGTGAGTCTCGGAGCTGAATTTATCTTGGTAACCCAAGATCTTCATGAATGTGGAACACTCTTACTACTGCAGCTATTCTTGTACTGGCTTCCCCACCAAGTCCTGACATGCTTTCGTCTGTGGCTGCTTCTTGGGTTTCACTCCAGGGGGAAGTTTTGGGGAGATCTGGTGACAAACAGCCCTCAGTCCCTTGCATGCTTACTGAATCAAGTTGTTTATATTTTCCATACATCCTGCTGGAACTCTTATTCCCATGTACTTTACTATACTCTTGTGCACCAATTAAGATTGAAAATTGTTCAGTACTTTCAGGAGAAAGCAGAAAACAAGTGTAAGCCTTGAGGTTTTTTTTTTTTTAATAATCTAGCATTTAAACAAGCAGGTAGACAAAGGAAGACTGTTGCTTGTGCTCACCAGACTGCAAGGATTGATGCACTTCGACATGGAGTCCTTGCAGATGGCAAGCATAGATGTGCATTTCCAGAGGATCACGGTGCAGGGCTGAGCTTTTCCCCTACATTGGGCAGTTCCGGGCCTTCCTGGTGAATTTCCAAGGGGCTTCCATGAAGAGAGCAATTTCTGATCTCTATCATGTGAAAAAATAAGAATTTGACCTGTTTACTGTGGATACTGGCTCATACCAAAATCGGATTCAGAAGATGCTGTGGACTGCCATCCCTGAAGTTCAGGAAGCAGCCAGACTGGATCGCTCTGTATTGGAACAATAAAATGAAAAGTTTGGTTTATAGACTTAGTTGATTTATTTATCATTTGTGGAATTTGGATTGTAATAGTGCTGTTGCTACTCTGATACCTGAAGCAGAATTTTGATAAATCTTCCTCTTGTAAGGGAAATCTAAACTAGACTTTAATTAGATGAAATTCCTTTTATCCAGAATAAGAACAGCCCCAGAATGAGATTGATAAGCTATATTTTCTCTTTATTTAATTCATTGAATTTAATTTTCTCTTTTAATTTACTAGCTTTCGTAAAAGGCTTTGTCAGGGAGAACCATCTTTGGGATTGGCTCAATGGGGTAAACGGTGGCAGTAGTAATATTGCCTTTGGTTTCTCTCCTTAAAAAAAAAAAAAAAAGTGTGCACGTGTGTGTGTGTCTGTGGATCATCTTGCTTCTTTGAGGAGATCTTTCGTTTTATGCTTCTTGTTTTATTCAGTTGTACAGAGTGATAATTGGTCTCCATCTTCTCTGTGCAAAACACTCCACGTGGTAGACGTCTTTGTTTACACCTAAATAAAGAACTTATAGCTAAATTATCTTATAATTTATTGGAGGACTTTGAGTTAATCTGAAAAAGATCTGAATGTCAATATTTTCAGACTAAACTTTAATACCAGAAGTGCTGAAATTTAGAGATAGTGAATATCTAGTTTTGAAAATGGATAATGGAAGATTTTTCTGCCTCTGGAAAAGCAAACAATAAGCTTAGAAGTCTAACTCCAGGCTTCCAGTTTTAAGGATGATGGTAGATACTTCCCTGACTCTAAAGTGGGTTATCTGTTCAGAAGGCAAGTTGAGAACTTGCATATGCCATCATTCTGAAGCAGTGTTTTGAGTTTGGTTATGAAGGGCGAGAGAACAGCATCACAGACTTGTTCCAAATGAGCAGAACATTTTTTTTGAGCAGGAGACAATATTATTAACTGTTTCCTCAATGATATTTGCTGAACTACTAACATGATGGTGGTGAAAGACACAAATAACATAAAAAGGAAAAGCAAGTGCCTCAGTAGTAAATACATCCAACAACGTTACTATTATGAGGACACTTCCTTTTTGGGGGGGAAAAAATATTTCTACTCAGCACAACATCAGCAGAAGTTCCTTTCCTTCCTAATTCTGTGCAAGAAGAAACCTCACAGTTTATAAGGCTGTGGTTGTCTCTGTAAGCCGATACAAGCAGTGCTGACTACACGCCTTGCCCAAGAGTGTGTGGTCAAGGGTGTATTAACAAAGAAGAAAACTCTTAGTGGTTTGGCCCAAATTCTTTTGGCTCTG
>NW_010400903.1:89086-109078 GCF_000710305.1 Buceros rhinoceros silvestris | reverse complement strand
GCATTCCTGTGCTGCGTGTGGGAACGGGAGTTGAAATACTCTGAAATCCTACTAGAGCCGAATGCAGTTTTAGACTACTATGAAAGGGGCAAAAAAGGAAGCTACTACTGTGCATAGAGACATTTCTACTGATTTCTCAGCAACCTGATGTTGCTTGAGACGACACTGTTATTGACAGGACCTTCTCAGGATAACGTTTGGCAGATTTGTATGAAAAAGGTCCAGCAAAGGACTGCAGGAATGGGAGATTGCCTAAACTCAACTGCACTTCTCGAGCAATCTGGGAGAGTGTCATTGATTTCCCTCTGAGAGGTCTTTGGTGGGATGTTGCTGAGACAAGAGTCTCTGCTCTGGTTTGGCCACTTGCACAGCTGGGATGGGTTGCTGAGGTGAGTCGGAGTTATTGAAAGATGTTCCCACCCAGGGACACCTCTGAGGGGCTGGGCTCACCTCAGCAAGCTGGTGTGGGAGTTTGCGTTCCTCATGCCCTTGAAATGAAAATGCCCTTGGGAGTCCTGTCCTGTGGCCCAATTTCTCCAGGCTGCAGACACCTGACAGCTGCTGTTGGGAAGTTGTGGAAGTTTGCTTTAAATTTGAATCTTCACTACTCTGGAACAGTACTTTCCTAACTTACCTGATAAGGACAGTGGCTTCCCTGTTCTGGAGACCATTTCCAGCTTTGTCCTCCACCATCGGGTATATAGATGCCGGAGTGAATTTGAAATGCAGGCTGTTAGGAACAGGAAATCAAAGGGCAAACAGAAGTGGTGGATGGGAGTGAACCATGGAGACAGAAATCTGCACTGGGGATGGTTTGTGGGCTGTTAATGTCGCTGTTGGGAACTTAGGCAGGGCTAAAGCTTATTAAAGTGTGTCCAGGTGGCCACAAAAGCCAACAGCATCTTGGCTTGTACCAGCACAAGCATGTCCAGCAGGAGCGGGGCAGTGGTGAGGCTGCACCTCAAATACTGGGTTCAGTTTTGGGCCCCTCACCCCAAGAAGGATATTGAGGTGATGGAGTGTGTCCAGAGAAGGGCAACAGAGCTGGTGGAGCATGTAGAGCACAAGTCTGATGAGGAGGGGCTGAGGGAACTGGGTGTGTTCAGCCTGGAGAAAAGGAGGCTGAGGGGAGACCTTACTGCTCTTCACAGTGCCCTGAAAGGAGGTTGGAGAGAGGTGGGGGTCAGTCTCTTCTCCCAAGTAACAAGTGACAGGACAAGAGGAAAAGGTCTCAAGTTGCACTGGGAGGGTTTAGGTTGGACCTGAGGAACAATTTCTTTACAGAGAGGGTTGTCAAGCCCCAGAACAAACTGCCCAGGGAGGACACTAAAGTAGTAGTGCCAACCTGTGCCATCTAAGGATTTGTGTAAAAGTGAGTCCCTTTAATTGAAAGCCAAAATTATGTCCTAATACAGTAACTGCCTTTCAAACCTCAGCTAATTTTTGTGATTTTTTCCCCCTTTGTTAGCAGTTTTGGCCTCCTCTGTGAACTTGGGTAATGGTGCTTGGGGAGAGGAAAAAAAAATCTTTGAAAAGAGGAAAGTAAGTGAAAAACATCTATTTTGAAATGATACAAAACAGCTGACTTAGGATTGCCAAATTCTTGTTAGGATTTAGAGCTGATGAACAATTTGTCCCTAATTCTGACTTATTTTGTCTTTCTTTCAAAATGTTCTTTTAGTATTGCAGCTTGTGAGATCACGTAAATTCCTGTAAGCTTGTCCTTTCCTGAGCAGTTATACTACGCTGCTCCTTCAAGAGATGCTGCTTAGAGACTGACACAGGACTCCGCTGCACACATACCCCGCTGCTCTTCTTCTGCAGCTTCTTTTTCCTCTCTTGTGACCCTTTTGCTGTTGCAAAGGAGCAGAATCAGGTCCCACTGGCCGTTTGAGACTGTGTCAGGAGTAAAGTGGTGGGGTAACTACTACAGTCTATCTCTTCCCAACCAAGGAAGAAGGAGGTCTGAGTTGGAAATGTTTCAGAGACACCAGCAGTTAGGTAGTACTCTGCTGGCTTTCAGCTGATGTACGGTTCTGGAGTGAGCGTGGCTAGATGCTATTTGCTAAAATAGCCCCCGTGGCTGAAGATGCACAAGTCCTTTCATGGCAGCAGCTGAAATGGCTGGAGAGACTTAACATCTCTGTACCCTGCACCAATTGCAGGGAATGACTGCAGCCTACAAACTTCTCTGTGCTGCCGTCGTGCTTCTCTTGATACAATTCCCAATTACCAGTTTCAGTCAGAATGAGCTTCTGTTGGCACAGACTAACATTTAAATTGCTTAAATTATCTCGGCTTTTGAATGAAACAGGCTAGGAATGACCAGCAAAGCAGCTCATCCAGATCCGAGGAGGCAAAATCTCTTGGCAGAAGGGCAGTGGTGAGTAACTGGTGCTGGGTTAGAGCTTGTAGCTTCCTCAGATAACTGGAAGACAGTGGTTATGGACAGCCCAGGCTGTGCAGCTTCTGCCAGTGAGCTGGGGCCCATGTTCACTGCTGGATCTTTGCCTTTTCTCCCTGGGTAAGTCTAAGAGAGGGATGCTGGATAATCATCTCTCTGCTCAGTGTGTTTACCCGGCTACACAAAATGCAGCAGTCCTTTCTCTTCCCTCAGAAAGAACAAATCTTGTGCACTTAATGCACTGCTGGCAACCCCAGAACTAAGTGTGACAGCTTCTGCCACGCTGCTTGTGTGGGGCCAGGCAGAACTACAGATACCCTGAACCAATTGTCCTTTTTTATGCTGTTCCTAGGATCTCAACTCTTTGCATTTCTGCTTGGCTTCCCAGAGAGAAGAGATAATATTTTTTTTCCCTTTTATTCCTTCTTGCCATCTACTTTGGAAGGTGGTGTAAAAGCTCCTTCCCTTCACGTGCCTCCATTCCCTCTCAAAAATGGAACTGCACTTAAAGCTCCTCTCTCCTCTGAACAGTCTTAAAATCTCTTCCTGTCATTTGTGGGCTGATAGTTAACCCTTCTTGTTACTAGTGAGTGCTTACTTCAGCAGTATTCTAGAAACCTAAGGGGCTGTATCTAACTCCGGCACTACCAAAAGAATTTACAGTTTGAGCCTCTTAGAATGCTTACATCACTTGTTTTCGTGTTTTGCAGAGAACTACCAAAACTGTAAAAATAAATCTGGGAGCTCTAGTTTGCCATTCACTGTTTGACATTTGCGTTTCTGTTTCTGTCATCAGCCCTGGCCAACCAGGCTGTGATCACATCCATGTTGGATTGCTACATCTCTCAGACCCGGTAGCTGCCACACAGATGTTAATGGGAGATGTTCTGAGCAGGCCTTAGCACAGGCAGAGGACAATCTTCCTGTGTTTCTCTTCAAAACTTCCAGCCTCATTTCATTTAAACGAGCACTGAATCGCCAAGCTTGGCAAGCATTTTGACTAAAGCTGGTTACACTGATAGTTTTTTTCTGGTGTGATTTTTGTACAGACTAATCTGTTCTCACTTGCTTGGGCTAGCACCATCCCCGGGGAGTGTCTTGCAGGTTGGGATTGGTGGATGTGCATTGTACTCGCCCAGCTCAGCTCCCCTGCCCTGGAATGCCTTTCCCTTGCAGCCAGTCTGAACAAGACCCCAGTTTCTGTGGAACAGGGGTGAAAGCACAGCTACTGCTGTGAGGTCCCCTTGACAGGAAGAGTCCCTTCCACCCATGGCAGGTCCCTCTGCAGTCACGGAGAGCACACAGGACTGAGAAAACTCTTCGATCTTGCTTGTTAATCAAAAATAGCAACACGCAAACCACGGTGGGACTGTCAGAATTTTTGGGTTCAGACTTGCTGCTTGAAAATTGAAGTAAGACACCCTTATATTGAGTAAAAATAATTAAAACGTTATCATGCTCCAGCATTTGCCTTTTTTGGGGGGGTCTACAAATAAAACTGTATGCTAGAAGGAATCGCAGGATTCTCTCCAGGGCAGCCTGAACCCTGAACTTCTCTAGATAGTGTGTGGAACACAGGAGCTAGACATAGCCCCTTAACCACGGCACATTGCAGGGTTAGAAGCTGATAGCAATATTTTGAGACTCTTTCAACCTTTCTCAGAAAATGGACCTTGTTAACAAGACATCTTTTACTTACTCCCTGAGTTTTACTGGTGTGGTTACTATACATAACTGTGCCTTCAGGAATTGGAGCGAAAACCAGGATGAAAAGGAAGCGAGTGCACCGATGTTATCCCTTAGCTAAAACAGCAAATGCATTGTGCCGATCAGCTCCAAGAAGGGTAAACATGTGTCCAAGGTCACTGCTTCACCCTTGGCTGACTGAGGTCCTTAGGGGACTTTTGGTTTTGCCAGAGTGTATTTAGAGTCTCTGCGAGTTGCACATCTTTTCCCAGGTGCCTCTTGTTTTCTAAAGTCCAGCTTGAGGCTTCATGTTCCAAATTGCTTCTTTCATAATCGGCTTTGGCAGACTGTGCTGCAGAAGTATTCTGTGCTTTCATGGACCCTCCACACACAAAAAAGTCCAACTTGTGTTCCTGAAAAGAGACCGCAAATGAGGAGGGTACTGCTGCAAGTACGGACAGGCGTTATCACGTATTGACAAATGACGACTCTTTCTTTTTAGACAATAAATACAGGGTCAATAAAAGGAATAACTGTCATATTTTTAGAAGGGAATCGGCTGTTGCACAATTTCAGCCTGTCTCGATCATGGGTGAGAAGAATTTCAGTATAGTTTCAGAAACTGCCTTGAAGCATTGCAATATTTTTTCCCCCCTCCGCCTCTTCCTATCTTTCTGAATAAGCTGCTTCCTGCCACCCCTTAATTTACAGTTAGGAATGCAGACACGAGGGAAGACGAGGGGATGAAATATGGTGTCAAGTTTGTATCAGCTCACATTTCACACACTAAGGAGACAAGCCCCTTTGGCCAGTTGCCATGGGGAGTTTTCTTGCAGAAGTAAATAACTCAGAACAGAAAGAACTCGGATTCATCCTACCCCAGCTGCAGAATGTCATTAAGTCTCAAAGGATGCTATGTGCATTGTGTGAAAGGAATTTTGTAATCTGGCTATAACTGCAGTTGCAAAACTATGTTTGAGTTTAAACCTTTGTTTTGAACTTTTAATTATTGGCTTGTTTCTTGCCTGCTGATTAAAGCATACATTGTCTTATAAATAGTTTCTATTTTTAAACCTTAAAAAGGTTTAGATTAGATGCTTCAATAGCAGATGAGTGGTTGATTTTGTTTTGTTTTCTTGTTTCTTTCTATGCCAACTGCACTCTAACTGCCATTTCCTAATTTACTTTTTAAGGATACTTGAAAAGGGAATTAAATCTACCAAGGCACTCAAAACATCATCTAGTTGGCTTTTTATTTTAAAGTGTCATTCATTACATGACCTTCTGACCCCAGCAACCTTCTCAAACTTCGGAGGGGTTGGGTTTTTTCTCTTTTTTTTTTTTCTTTTAGTTTTCCTTAAAATGTCTGAGAAAGCACAGGCACCTCCCTTCCACTCATAGTTAGCCAGGCTGAGTTTCAGGCTGAGTTAGATGCATGAAGTTGGTCCTAATATATAGTGTAGGAGACTCGCACTGTGGCTTCAAAGTATCAGAGGACAAAATAGCTTCAGTTTTGGTGAGGTTTCTTGTAGTGCTAGTACCTCAGCTCAGATTTGGTGAAGAAATGGTGAAGATGTATGCTTTTAGCACTGGTTACCTGTCAGCATTTGAAATAAAACCCGTGAGCTAGATAAAACAAAGATACATGCTAGAAAAAGGCATTTTTGAAGTTGTCATTTAGTTGGTTTCCAAACCACTGGAATAGCATACAACAGCACAACCTACATTACAGCTTTTCTTTTAAGAATTTTGTTGGTTGTCCCTGTGGCAGCAGGTTCCCCAAATTGCTTGGAGAAAGGTTAATGCCCACGTAGGTGCTGTCATCATGTTCCTACGGTGCTTTGCGTCAGGGTGTTGAGCAGCCCATGCGAGGGTGTTTTAACTGAGATGGTCTTTGAACCAACTGATGGCCAAGACTGTAGCGACCGCAGGTCGCTGGAGAGCAGCAGGGCAGGGGTTGTGTCTCCTGACCAAAGCCCAGAGATCTCTGCTCCCCACGGCTCCCACAGACCTTCCTCTTTCACAGTGGTAAGGGCTTGCTGCCAGGTCTGCCTCAGATGTGTCACGTTGGAGGAAGCAGGGCTTGGCTGCATTACACGCTCCCATCTCATGTCCCCCACTTGTAATGACCTCTCGTTAGCAAAAATTTCAACCTAAGCTTTAAAGTGCTTTGTACTTTGTGGTCAGAGGGCAAAATTCAGGCCAGAGCCTGCCAGCTCCCCAGCATCACGTGTGATGCTCAGTAGCTGTCAAGCTTCACTGCAGCCCAGACAAAGGGAGATTAGAAATAAAAATACCACCTGGGTGGGAGGGAGAGCATGTGTGTGTGTCTGTGTCATCGCCCATTAGCTCACCAAGCTGCAGTTTGGAGGAACATGTACCTAGCTGTACACCAGGACACAGTACATCCTGCTCCCAGCTCTTTCCCCTGACTATTTTTGTGCTCTTCACCACTGTTATTAAGCAAGACCACAGGGTATTTTTACAGCAGAGGCAGAAGAGGTCTAGTCTGCGTTTTAGGGCTGTGATCTATCAATAATCCATGCCGAAATATAGGTATATGTAATGTCTTCATATAGGCTGAAGAATGTGACCTGGGATAAAAAGGAGTTTGGATGTTGGGAATGTTTTGTTCAATGTTTGATCAAACAGATCAGCTCACTGCTGGGTTTCACCTCCTCTCCTCATTTGAAAAGCTTCCTATAAGTTTTTGAAGAGCTGTGCTTCTGATAATAGAAGGACTAACCATGTTTCCCTTTGGGTTTGGTGTGGGATGGGTTGTGTGGGACATCCTACGCGGGGCACAAAGCAATGCTCCTCCCGGATGTTCTGCCTGGGCTAACAGAGCCAAGCAAATGGAAACCTTCTGACCTCAGCGTGGGGCATCTGACTCTCTGCGTGGGTCTCCACTCTCTTGAGCCTCTCCAGTGTCATCTTTATTTAAGCTGACAAGCCAAAATATTTCTTCTGGATCTTATTGCTTTTACTAGAACACTGGACAAGAATACGCTTGTAAAATTGACAATTTTTTGAGGATGCCTTTGCCCAAAATTTGAAGCAATGTTACATTTACACCACTGTCTTCTTTTTTTGCTTTCCACAGAGGTTTATTCTTTATGTTTAAAATGCAGGACTCCATATCACTGGTTTCAGCACGACTTTAAAGTTAACAGTTTCTATCCTGAGTTATTTCCTGTGCACAATTAAATGTTCTGGTTGAATGAGAAGCCTCACATTCATTTTTGTATGCCATTTGAGCAACATTTTGGGGTTTTGATGCCCAGCTTAGACCCCCTTGAAAACATTGAGTAACTTCAGTTCCTAGACTCAAAACTTTTAAGGGATTACATTTTGACTGGGAGATTAGGACAAGATGTTATAGGTGGGACATCTCAGTTTGTAACTTGTGAAGCAGAGAGCTGAAAAGAAGAGGGTTTCCCCAGAACGCACACACAGCAGTGGTGCTCCTCAGGATGGACTTGGGAGCTATAACCAGATCTGCTGCGGAGTATTTCTGTGCCTGCACTTCATGCTGCGGGAGTCCCGCTATGGAGCTTTTTTGGCTGTATAGATCTGTGTGGCAGACCTGTTGAAGACAGATTGCTGCCTTCTTTTCAGAATGTAATGGACCTATTCCTCAAAATTTTTTTCAGTCTAAATCCGTGGTGATAGAGTAAGTGACAGGAAAATTTGGCATTTATTTTATTCTTCAGTTTTTCCTTGATCTCAAGCCCTTCTGAGTACTGTTTATATTTTGTCCTGGGGATTACTGTCAGTTGAAGCCCAAAGTTTTGAGGAAGAGGGCAGGGGGGAAACAAGGAACTAAATTGTCTCAGAGTTATTTGAGCATACTTCTAAAACTCGGAGTAAGCATTAAAAAAAAGGAAGTTAATGACATGTTTCTATGAGACCAGGCAGACTGTATATTTTGAGGAGCGGAGCTGCAGTGCCCCATAGCAGACAAAGCTGCTGCTGAGGAGCCCTGCTTCCCCTTTTGATACTCACTCGTCCCTTTCCAAGAGATTTTTGTGGATTCTCAATCTGGCAGCTGACACAGAGTTAACAAAACAAAGTTAAAATTCCCCCTCATGTTCATGTAGGATGAAATTTAAAAATGTCAGGACTGTGGGGGAAGACAAGGCTGGATGAGAGCCCTTGGGATAGCCAGCTGTGGCCGGGGGCGGCGGCCACTATGCCCACAGCACCGCTGGCCCCACGGGGCTGGGCTGGGACACTTCACTCATGTCATTCGAAGTGAGTCAGATTGCTGTGGTGGTTACTCGGCGGATCGGCTTCAGCTGTTGGATTGAGTCTGTGCGCAGAGATGAGTGTGGGTTTCGTGTGAGTGGAACAAGTTAGGGAGCAACTGGAGAGCAGGTCAGCTGGCAGACCCTGGGTGCAGGGTGAGGAGTGCGGCTGGGGCTGGGCGGAGGAGCAGGATGAGCAGCAGGGTGTCTGTTTCGCCTCCCAAGTTTACGCAAATGCATGTGGTTGGAGAAGCTTTGTCCAAAACTTTCAGGTTTCTCTTTGACCCTTTCCGTGACATGGGACAAATCGTGCTTCTTATCACACGTTGGTTTTCTCCTCTTGGAGGCGTATGAATGAAAGGCTTGAGCCGTGTCCCGCTCCCTCCCCGCGCAGTGGTGCTGCTGGGGGCAAGGACTTTCTTCGTCAGGAGGCAGACAGCTCTGCTCCACATCATTTTCCTTTCCTTGCAGCAGGAGTAAGCCTTGGGCCCTCTGCAGAAGCCTGACCTGCAGCCTTGCTAGGCTCCCCTCTTCCTCCCTCCATCACCCGCCCAGTGCCGCTGCCAGGCTCCAGTCACCCTCGCGGCGAGAACGAGTTATTTGTCTTCTGTGAAGTGGCACATTTGAGTTTTGCCCACACACTATAACGGTTGCTCCAGCTGTGCTCCTGTCCTCGGTTGCTGCAGGACTCCTGCAGCAGTCAGGACGAGGAGCTGTCGATAGCGAGGACAAGTCTCACACTCTGACTCCACTGTTAGATCCACTGAGCGACTGAGAGATTTTCTTTCAGTTGAGAAAAGTCAGCGCTAACGTAGGTAGTTCTTCCACTTTTGTGTTCACATTACTCAGGGTGTGTTTAGCTGAATGCCATGACACTGGTTTTTTTTCCCCTCCATCAGGTTTTCTCTTTCACTGATGTCAAACCTTCAGTTGTCCCCTTTGAGAAATGCCACAGGGTTATTCAGAGTTCTTAGATTACTGTTGTAAGTGAGGATTTTTGATGTGGTGCCTCAACATGGATTTTACAACATCTAACGTCTTTGGATTGCCTGTAACGCTTGTCACAAGCGGCTCATTATGTTGGCTGGGAAAGAAAGTGCGGTGGTGTTGGCTTGCTTTTCCTGCACCCCAGGAATTCAAGGAACTGGAAATGAGATGTATGGATTTTGAATAACAAGTTAATGATTTAAACATTTCTCTGTTTGTCTGGAATATGAGCTACCAGTACTTTTGTTGTTGTTGTTGCCGTTGCTAAGTTACATGCGAGTGTTTCTTTATGAAGTGACACCCTTAAAAAAACCTCTGCTGGTTGAGATTTTGCTGAATCTTGTTTTCTCTTTCTTTTTTTCTACCCCCTGCCATGCGCTTCCTCCCCAGGGCCAAAGGGGATTGGAGAAAATGATTCTATGTTAATAGGTCTAGAAATGGCAACTGATGATAAAGAAAGAGCAAAACTGGGATCTTGGATTAGGATTGCTCTATGGATTGTAATTTTGGCACGTTCGTCTTTGCCCAGATACAGCGTCCAGTAGGGTGCATTTTTCGTTGTGCATGCTGGTCTCTTCAGTGTGTGCCAGACCGCTGAAAACCAACCCAGTTTCCACTCCCTAACAACACGCGAGTCCTAAGGAGATCAACTTTTAGGGACTGATTTAATTCCTTTTGACCGTGGAGAAGTTAGTGTATTGTGTGTGTGCTTTTAACTCTTTGCCTTGGCCGTGCATCCCGCCAGCAGCAGCCCGGGCGGCTCAGCTCCCACGCAGCCTCACCTCCACGATGGGCAGGCATGGGCAGAGGGCAGGAAAAGAAGCTGTTACCAGGGTCTTATTATGACCTTTGTATTTTAAATTTCTGATGGTGCCAGCAGAAGAATTTTAAGAGAGAGTGCTGGCCTTTCTCGAGGCATTTATATAATTCCTTTCTGTAAAATGTAAAAACCTACAAACTCGTCTGTCCTTGTGGTTGCTCTCAAAATGTGAGGAGTGTTGGTTAGGATAAAAGATCTGGCTTCTGAAAATATTTCTGAAGCTAGGGAGCCAAGTTTTGTGCTGGCTACCCACATAAGCTCATTGAACTACGGCATCAGTGTCGCAGGAGCAGGGAGCCTGTGAGCAGCGGGTCTGCATACGCGGGGTACAGCAGAGCAGGGCAGAGGCGGCAGAGAGCCCAAAGCGTCTTTTTCCCCAGCCACCCCCTTTCCCATCGGGATCATGAGTTTTTTCCACTTCATCTTCCAAAAGATCTGGAGGTAACTGGGACAACATTCCCGAGTACACATATGCCTGCTAAAAATATTATGCAATGTGTGAGAGGTGGCCAGGTGATCTGGGCAGCGTCACCAACACGCTTTGGAGAATGAGCTTGTGGAGAGCGAGAGCGGGGTGCTGGCTCTCCTAACAAGACTGAATTTGTTTTTCCATAACCCTTTGAAATGCTTTCTGAGGCTTTTGGTTGTGAATTGCTTAGGAGGAAATTTAAAGAAACTTATGGTTAGGCTGTGTTATAGGTTCAACCAGGAGACGTATCAAATACCTGGAAGGAAAATATGACTATTTTGGTTTGCCAGGCGGCCCAGATCTCGCAGAGAACTGCCATTTCAAAGCTCTGAGGCAGACACAACAGTTTTCCTGAAATAATACCGGCAGTAATCCCCTCAAACATCCCCAAGTGTATTGGCTCACACATGTTTTAAAATTCTTCCTCCGTTTTCTTATAAAAACGTGCATATTTCTCTCCCCTTCACCATATGAAAATCTTCTAAGAATTTTTTAAGAGCTTTTGTAGACTTCAGAATAAGCTCTCCTTCCCCTCCCCTTCCTTACTTTCTAATCCAATTTAGTCAGATAGTTACTTCAAATCCCTCGGAGGCCTGTAGTTTGTTCATTCTCCCACAGTGCTGAGATTTCCCTCCAGCCCAGCTGGCGGGAGTTTTTAGAAATAACAATATCTCAGGGGGAAGGAGCTGAAGATTGAATGGGGTCTATTGTCCAGGTCTCTATGAAGCCAGATTAATTATGCATTGCAGAACACAGTTTAAAGCTCTGAATTAGGTCCTCATTGCGATGAAAGGGGAGCACAGGCTTGAAAACTGAAAGAATTCCCATTTCCATCAGAGGGACAGACATATAATGACTGAAAGCAGGAAGAATTTTTGAAAATTGCAATTAAACAGTATTTTGTATTTACCACTCAGTAGCAGTTGTCTTAAGCATTTACAAAAGTGATTCTTTGACATTTTTTCACATGATCGCTCCATAGGTGGCTGGACTTTGAGGATTTTCAAGTCTTTTCTGTGTTACTAGGCTACTCTTGAAAGTACTTGTGCTTTGATGAATGAGAGCGGGTTTTTTCTGGCCAGCACTTACCTGAATAGAGGTCTTTAAAACCTCAGCAGTACAATTAGCAGTCAGTCAGATGATACTGATGGTACAGGGAAAAAAGCTTTACTTCTGGGGATTTTCTAAAGCTGTCTGACCCAGTGTGATGTGCTGCAATAACAACATTTTTTTTGGTTTCCTAATGCACTTTAATTCCAGTTTGAGGAAAGTAGAACTCTTTCACCGATAATAAGTCCATAATGTTATACAGCTGCCAAATAAAAAGTTGTCCACGGGCATTTGTATTCATAAGGGCACTTCCAGTCAGGGTGGGGGATTGTGTTTTGGGTAGAGGATTGGGGCCAAAGGAGGGATAAGGATAAGGAAGGGGTTAGCTATGAAACCTCTTTCATTAGAAATCCTTAGTACTCTCAGATGCGACCAAACTGGGATACATGGAGTGTGAGCAAAATAAACTGATTATTTTCCTTCTTAGCATCTTCTTGAAATTCTGTATATGGAATAACCCACTGTAAAATAACTACAGCGTGTTGAACTCTGGAGTTCAATTAATTTTAATCAAAAATTATGAACTGTAAACATCCAAAGTGATAGCCAAATGCATACTTAAAAGAAAAGCAGTGTTTGGGGGCCGAGGAAATAATTTATTGAATCACACTAGAAAATAAACAAGTAAGAACTTAGCGTAGAAGTAATTTGATACAAATAGTATGCAGGGAAAGCATTTCCTTCAGAGCAAACACGCATATTAAGTCACAGCACTCTCTAATGTTCAGCATTATGTGATGAACACAAGCTTTTCCTCTTAGCTGCATCTGTCCAGCTGTCTGTCATACTGAAAAAATAGCAAGTTCCTTGTTCTGAACCTGAGCTGGTTCTGAATTGGAATGACTCTGGTAACATATGCAAGGCCAGCACAGCCCTGGGGGCAAAAGTCAACATCAGAGGCACGCTGTTTGTCCTACGTTGTCTCCACATTGTGCCTCTGGAAGCATCAGTAATTAACTGAGAGCTGTGCTGGCCCAAAGCAATCACTGCTTGAGGGAGTGGAGGAATGGACACCTCTAGCAATGGTCTCCTGTGGTTTGCCCTAGAGTGGGCACTGTGTCAGAGTGAGCATAGCCGTGTAACATCAGCTCCCAACCGGGGGCAGTTATGGAGAATCTATCTCCAGCTGGCCTAATTTGGAGTCACCCCAAGTTGCTCTGCTTTTCAGTGTCAGAATGGGGCTGGTTGAGAGGGAGTGAGAATCTTGCTGAAACCTCTTCCTGATGCACATGAAGGCCGGTTTACCGTATACCTCTGCTGCTCTTTGCTTCTGCTTTGTTCTTTGCAACTAGAGGCAAAGAGTCTTGTTTTTCTTCTCTCTGTGCTTGTCCTGGAATGAACCAGCGGGAGTAATTAGTACTTCCCAAGTCTTTTCCAAAACTCAGATTGAAGTAAGGTTTCTGGGATTTGAAAGAAATGCGAGTGCTTTCTATCATCATTTCATTTGCAAGCGTCTCTGCCAGGGAAGGGTGGAAATAGATCCCAGGGACTCAAAGTGCTTGGTGAATAAAGACTTGAGAGAAGTTAACGCCAAGGCTGGAAATACCCAGGTCACCAGGTCCGCAGCAGTGGTCTAGATCTTAAAATCCACCATCTGAACATTCTCATCTGTAGGTTTTGGACCACACAACAACTCTGTCCAGGTGGTCTCTACGAAATACGAACAAAACTCAGTGTTTTCTGACAAGTGGAAGAGTAACAGTAGGGCTCACCACACCAGTTGCAATGCTGCTCACAAGCCATCTTTTCCGTGTCACTGATCTTGAAATAAAACCAGAAGTTGTATTTAAGGTGAGAATACACGGACAGCTAGAGCTGTCCCGAGCCTTTCCCCACAAAAACATCTTCTGTTAGAAAGCTGAACAGGATGAAACAAAATGTACTGCAAAGTGTCACCTTTGATCTGCCAATAGAGGCGGAAAAGTCCTGCTGAGGAAACGCGTCTCTTTTTAAGGAAACCCTGCTAATTGTCTGAGACACAGGCTGCCTCGTACCAGTCTGCTCGGGAGCTGCCGTAGTTCAGAACCTGGGAGCCTCATTTGGAGTCAGGAGGTCTCTGGGCTTCCAGGTCTGCGTCAGTGAGTCTGCAGGCTTGGGCTCGGCTTTTCGGGGCCCCAGGATAGCTGGGCTCCCAGCCACTGGGCTGACAGCGAAAGAAAGGATTTCACAGTCTTCCAGAAGTGTGTGCTGCTTGGTGAATCTCAGTTTGAAAGTCTGTATATGAGAGAAGCATTTCCATTAGAATAAAATCAAAATAAATTAATCCCCTTGCCTTGAATATAAGGTTAATAAAGACTACAAAGATAATGAAGTTAATGCCAGTGCTGGGAGTATCACGTCAGTTTTGTACCCCTGGATGTCCATTAGCTGAACATTTTGGACAATTCTCTCAAAAACATTCTAGTAATGACATATACTTAATTCATTTCCTCCTCAAACTCCAGCTCTTCCATCTGGAGTGGCTGTGATTTTCTCCAGCTGAAGATCAGACATTTTTAGGGTTCTTATATACATTACTTAAAAAAATTAACTCTTCACTTCTGAAAATCCTCTCTATCTAATTTGAATTCCTGTTAAAATATCTTTGACATACTTCCCATTGTCCAATTAAAAAAAAAAACCCCAAAAACAAAACCTAGAACCCCCTCTCTAACATTTGAAAGCGGTCAGTGTCAATACTTAATAGCAGTGACGTTACTATAAAGCTGAAAACATGAATCCTGTGTGTTAGAATCTCATCCACTTCAAGGCAGCAAACCAGCACTGTCACGGCAACCGGTACCCACTTGTCTCTGTTACTGGGAGGTAAGGAAAGTTTTTAATGATAGTTTGTTTTATCTTGTCTTTCGAAGTGGACCTCAGTGTTCTTTTCCTGAGCACTGTTTCAGGACAGTTTCAGGTGACCTAAAAAAGCCTGGCTTTGTCGTGTTTCACTATAAAATCCTGGACTTTCAACACTTGAAAATCTGACACGTCCCTCGATGTGGACGTAGGGGCTCAGCAGCAGCGTTCAGCAGTTTTCGCCCGAGTAGCCCTCATCTCTTAGCTGGAGTATTTGCTTTCATGTCCAGAACATGCTGCCACTCAAACCCTTTTTTTTCTGCGCTGTGAGATTTTTGCATGTATTGCTCTTACTAGACCAGTTTCTGAGTTCTGCATATGTGCGGTTGTAAAGAAATCAAATATTACAGCTGGAAACTGTGAGATCAGCCTTGTTGCTGCCCCGGCCTCCCATTTACCGTGAAAACAAACACAGCTCTCTTCTCATGTCTGCCAGCAGGAAGGGGGTGGGGAGGCAAGCAGAGAGGCAGGGGAAAGTTTTTTTGGTTTTTTGTTTTCTTTTTCTTCAAAAAGGAAGAAGGTCAACTATTTTGGGAAACTAAAACCACTCAGCAATTAGAAGAATTCTTTTCTCTCTGCTCAGTGATTAGAGAAGTCTGCAGGCAAGCAGTAGAGCCGTGCAGATGGACAAGAGGTAAATGCATCTCTTTGCCTTTGCAGAAACATGTCTTTGCACATGACGAAGTGGATAACGCAGCGTATTTTGCTGTGCTGACAGTTAAATTATAACACAGGGCCTATAAATCTCTGCACTGGATAAGTCAGTCTTTCAGGTACAGTTCGTCAGCTGACGGGCTGAAGGCAGCGACTGCGTGACTGATTGCCACCCGCTGCTTCTCTGGGGGACTCACTGCGTTTCTTAAGGCTGCATCCACCCAGCATGGGGAAAGAAATAGATCCTGGAGAAATTCTTACTTACAAGATGCAAAGCAATGAAAAACTGGAAATCAAACCATAAAAAAAAAAAAAAGTTCCAAAGCTGTGAAGATCCTTATTTGCCTGAAGAAACTGCAGAGTATCTTGTTAATGCAGCTTTGGTGTGGGGTCCTCGGGCTAGTGCTGCACCACTTGTCAAGAGTTCAGGTGTCCCTGCACTCTTCTGGCAAGCAAAGCCTCCAAGAAGTCCTCATTACTCTCTGCCATGTGTTTGTGAGTGCCCTTAATGTCTTTTGGTTTCACCTCATGCTGATCAATAGTCAGAAAACTCTAGCACGGGTAGGATCTGAAAAGTGTAGTTTTGAAATGACCCGTTAAATTGTCTGCTCTTCTGTTCTGCTAATGGATTAAGATTCCCTCATGTTTTTAAGACATTATGGCAAAGCCTGGAGCTTTTTGTTCAAGAATTTTTTTTTTCCTCAATAGATGCATTACTCCTCTGTGTCTACAGCTATAACGTGTTCCCTGCATTCTTGGTATTTATGTTGCAAATACTACGAGACCGCTGTTTATAGTAATTTCTCTGAGAGCTCTTAGATGTGCTATAAATGTGTCTATATAGAAAATTAAATAATCATCTATTAGGAAGCATAGCTCAGCTCAGCAAGCTCCCTAGTTTTCATCATTCGGTTCTGGTAATCTGATGCCCAACTGACTGTAGTCTTCCATGCAGGCTCATATGGGAACCGTACAAAATCGGACCGTTAAAATGTCTGATCTGCACGATCTCAGGATGCATATGTGCGTGCAACACAAAGTCGTACTGATCTCTGCAGCCCTGTTGCAAGCTGTTGTGTAACTGGCTGTCTGCAGTCACTCCGAGGTGCCCTTTGTTCTTCGTTCCTTGAGTTTTTTCATCCGATCGTGGACATACATAAGGATGTCTTCTTCCAGATGGAGCCAGCTGTTTGTGTAGTCTTATGGTGGCCATGCCCCTTTCTGTGCTCTGTAGTATCCGTGGAAAGCGTAAGTTTCTAGTTCTCCCACATCCTTTAGGAAGAGCTATTGTACTGTAACACAGAACTAATTAGGCTCTTTCTCTCCATGCTTTCAGCAAGGGTTTAGTGAAAATACCTAGGAAAGAGATTCAAATCGTGCTGTTGGGGTTGCCAGAAGTGGGTGCCTCAGTGTAGACTGAAGGAACTGTAAGTCTGCAACACTAGTAGGGAGTAGCTTTTTCTTTGTCTTCAGCTGAAGTGCCTCCTGCAATATTTGCATTTTTTTCAGCCACTGGAGCAATTTTTTCCTTTCTCCATCTTGAAGATAAGATAATTCCTACTCAGAATGTACTCTAATTAAGATTTGTGCTGCCCTCTCTGCTTGCCTGCCATACTGTGCCTGTTTCCTGGCTGTCCAGGCAGTGAACGCTGTATTCAGAGGGGAACTCAGTGAGGAATGGCCAGCAAGAGTCCTGGGAGGAAGATTCTTCCTGGTATTGGGTGTGCACACGTCTGCACTAGCCTTTTCTTTCCCAAATTCCCACTGTTATTACCACCATTTCTGCTCTGGACATGGTGTAGAGTGAAGAAGTCCTTTGGCAGCATTTCCAACCTGTTCAGAGAAAGTTGTGACGATATTTGCAGCATTATTGTGTGAAAAGCTATTTTCACATAAAAAAAGTATTTGGTGCGTCTAGTGTCTGAGATAGCTGTTTCATTTCTGTCAGGTCTTCTAGAGATCACACACCCTCAGTACAGAGAGTTAAACTAATTGGAATGCTGGGACAGGGTGGGGAAAGCAGGGGGGAGAGTGAAATTTTGGCCAGATACTTGTCTCAAGTCTTTCATCTGACAAAGCTTGTACCTCTCCTGTCCTGATCACGAGATCATTAGATTATCTAGGAAGACAATTAGTGAGGCTGATACTAGCCATAAAATTCTCTGTCGCATGTCGAGAACAGGATGCATTTGTCAACTGCTGCATCATAAGCTTAAACTGCCAGTTCATTGGGATGCATATTTTTCGGATGGCTCTGTGATGTGACTGCCACTAGGCAGGAGTATGACTGGAAGGTCTTGGAGCGGATCCAGCCAAAGGTTAAAAAATGGCTATTACTATAATCCAAAAGATGTATTCTTTTGTTGCTCATCTTCTATTCTCAGATGTCATCCTATGAATGCAGTATGACACATCAGAAAACCCCAATGAACCCCTCCAACAAATATTTATTCACAGTAGGTGCATGACTCATGAGGCGTTGTTCTGCCAGCATATGGACATGTTGTTTTTGTCCTGTTTATTATTAACTACTTGGAATCTTATAAACTTCTCTAATACTGCACTTCTTCAATGTTTATTTTGGAGACTACAGATTTTTCTTTATTTAAGATGCTACAAACAATGTGATTTCATGAATCACTATGACGGATGGGCTGGTATATTCAATATTTTTAATAGAAGTAGCTGGCATCCATAAGTTGTTTCTCACTAATGGGTGGAGATTTAGTGTGGGTTTTCTTACCAAGCCCTAGGAAAGTCCATGGTGCAAGTCTGAGACAACCTGATCCAAAGTGGATGCCAATCAGTAAAGGTAAAATCCATTTTGCCTGCCCTTAATGGTCTAAATTTGGCTTTAGATGCACATGAATCATTTAATTTTTTACTTTTTTTTTCCCCAGCTGTTAATAGAAAAAAGCCTGTGTCCAGAGGGTGATTCATTCGAGCTAGGTAAACCACCTAAAATTAGAATGAGGAGAAGATTGCTCTGGGGTAGTCCCTGGTTTTCTCTGTTGGATAGTGTGCAGGAATCCTAGATGAGGTTTAGATGAGGTACCCAGCTTCCACACAGGTAAAAGCAGATGGGATAAATCTTGCCAACAAAGCCATAGCATTCAAACTAATGTAAACTCAAATACTTCAGGCACCTTCTCACACTCTAAAATGGAGTGTGACTCGAAGAGGAAGGAACTGACACGCACCACTGACATGGATTTGGGCACATATTTATGAGAAACGCAGAAGGATTTAATGAAAGTGTGGTCCTGAATGAAAAAGGAGTCTTCTCTATTCAACAGGAGTGCAAACACAACAGTACCTTATAACTCAGTGACAAACTGCACAAAATTAACGTGATAAAGCTGGAATGTCAAATGGGTCTCAAATCTTGTGATAGTTCTGTGTTGCTAACTCTAAGTGCGCAGAAGCTTCCCTCTACAAGATACTCTAGCAAAAATCTTTCAGAAATCCAGAAAGTAGGACTGAAACTTTACCAGGGAATGAGAGTTTGCCGTGCTCTGTCTCTCCTCCTCTTACTCCCGATCGATACTGAAGTGACTTCTGTTTGGTGGTAGAGGCAATACCATTAGGCCCAGGTTGGTTATTATACACCTTAGTTAAACTCGGGCTAATTCAAGCCTTCCAGGCAAGTTCTCATGGATTAGCTAACATTGTATTATAGCTCCTACAGCTAATCAACAATTTGTTCAAAACATGCTCTAGAACTGGTATTTAGCGCTTGAAGAATTTGTTGATGCTTTCCAGCATATGCATTAACTGTGTTTATGTGTTTTCTTTTTGCCTTGCAAAGCCAACAAAATCTTTAGCAAATTGCTGTTTTCGGTGGATTCACAGGCAATCGGCATTATTTTGCAGACCATGTGCAGCATATGTGAGTCATTGAGATCTCGAAGTTTAATATGCTGGAGGGAGAAAAGAAACCAAATTATATAAACCCTTGTGGCAATAAATATTTTATCTTGCTTATGTTTTGCTATTCAATGACTGTGAGCTATACAAATCAGAATTTCTCTTCGTTGCTTGTGCAGCTGCTGCCTTTACATGCTTCATTCATGACGATTTTGCGTGAAGCAGCAAGCCAACACTTGCCATGTTTTCTGTTCATTTTTCTCATCTCTCTCTCTCTAGACTGGGGTGACATAGTCTATGAACCATGTTTTAATCTGTGAACTGTGTTTGATTTATGTAGGTGTAGATCCAACATCAGTATATCTGAAAAAATTTGAAGCATTTTAAAAGGAGGTTGGTACCGTTAGCCCTATTTTATAGTTATAAAAACCGAAGCAGGTCTTGTTTCACTGGCCATAGGACACAAGGTTATACAGTATTGCCTGGATTTCACTGGGAACTCCTGGAACTCGCGAGGTTTTGAAGTGGCTGTAGAAATTGAGGTCTGACTGGAGACAGTTCTTGTGTTTTGTTTCATTTTTAAGGTATCTTTTATAACTAGGAACTTGAACCTGCAGCACTCGAGCTCTGTTGCTGATTCTCTTATTGACTTGAGAAGACAGTCAACATTTCTGTGCCTCAGAGAGGTGTAAATTAATCTCTGTTAGCATCACTGCAAGGATTAACTAATGTTTGGAGTTGCTAAAATAAAGTGAAGAGAATCTCGGTTAAGGCTTATCCTTCTGTGTTTGACAGCAGTAATTTTAAGTGTTTCTTTTGTTGAAATAAAGAGTGGGGTTCCTCCATATAGAGGGACTGAGGCTTGTTTGTTAGAGGACAAATAAACAGAACAGAATTCCCTGTGAGC
>NW_010400903.1:60619-88997 GCF_000710305.1 Buceros rhinoceros silvestris | reverse complement strand
TCGTGTAGCTAAGAATGGAAGACCAAATTAAAGATAAACCGTGCCTGACAACTTTCTATTCCCTTCTTCCTAGAAATCTCACTTTTAACTCTAAGGGAAACTAATAGTGACAAATAAACAAACAAAACCTTTGAAATTTAAGATAAAATACTCAAATTCCTCATAAATTGAAGTTATTTAAAATTTAACTGTGTGAAAGAATAATAAAACTTACCGTTGCTGTTTTAGAAATGACTTTTATATTCTTAATCTCTCATCTCCTTTATTTCAACACACAGGATGAAATACATTGAGATTTACATAGGGATATTTAATCTGTCAATCTATCTAATTGTGCTTTGAAGGTTTCTATCAGTACACTTTTCTAGTACCTTGTAAATCATTGCTTTATCATCAAACACATCTTTCCCAGATATCCTTGCTCCAAACATCTGCAGTGAAATCTGCTGAAAGAAATAGGAATCCTTTGACTGACTGTGATGGATCAAACCTCCCAAAGTTACTTTGGCCTAAATTTCATGTTTGCTTAGCCCTGATATAAATCAAATTTCACTCTCCTCTTTATAGAATGAGCTGTTTGTTAACTCACAGAATTTTAAGGCAGCACAGTTTAAGAATGTTTATTTCAAGTTTGTATTTTGATGAGATATTTGATAAGGGCTTTTTACACTAATTCTGACTCTTACTGCCATTTTATTATTTTAACTTTTATTTCTTCTATTTAAATTTTACCAAGGAAGCTGATTGCTTTCATTTATATGCTGAAATATATTGACTAATATTTACACATTCATGTACTGGCATAAAACATTGAATACGGATTGAAAGAGAGAGCTGTCCTGCATTATTTCCTCTTTATGCACTCTAATTTGGAGATCTTAAATAATTGCATCCTCTTATCTATGTGCCTGATTGGTTTTAATGATATCAAAGTGGAAGAGTGACTGCAAATGAAATTCCTCATTCAACAAGTCATCCAATAATTATGTCTGTGAAAAGTCACAGAATTTTCCTGAAAAGTGCCTCAAATGGTTCCATCAGAAGTAAGCACATTTCTGGGAAGCAGATTGCTCTGAAATTTAGGTCTTCACTCTCAAAATTGGGTCAGAAAATCTATTCTGTCAATACTGCCATGTGACGAATATACTTTTGATCATAAATCCAGTGCTTCCTCTGCACTTGCCAAAGAAATGAGGATTTTCCAAACGATGAGCAAGGCAAAACAGCCTGTCTCAGAGGCACAGGAGGGGCACAGCTACATGTATCCTCCTTTATTTTTCTTTCTTTTTTCTGGCAAATGCCGGTGAAGAGGTTTCAGAGAGAAGAAAAGACTCTTCATAAAGAGAAGAGTCTCCTTAAGAAACGAGCAGAGATCACTGTGATGGAGGGAAGGAGAGAGAAAAGAGAGAGGGAAAGCACAAAGTGCTGCCACTGGAGAGGGCTGAGCCAGCTGAATCGGAGTGACACAGACTTTTCATTACCCGAAACAATTACTCCGGCAAGAACAGCATGGGACTTCACGAAATGTTTTTGAACTCGGATTCCTGATAGCAGCGCATTACATAACTTGTGCTTTCTGAATGCTGGCAACCGGCAACCTACAGAAAGACACAGCCAGAAGCAATGCGCTCAGCTGCTTGCTTTTAAAAAAAAAAAATCTGGACCAAGCATTAAGCCTAGCTTTACCCTTCCCCCTGCTCCCTCCATCAACAGAAGCCTGGTTTTCATCACAGATTAATAAACGAAACCTTCTATCATTTTACTGTGCTTCCTACAGCCTTTTGGTAGGAGTTAACAATGCTCCGAGTCAACATTGCCATGGTGCTTGAAATGTCTTTACATATTTGTTCTCTTGAAAGAGTCGTGGCGATGGGGTTAGAGCGAGGGTTTTAAACCGCCAGTGTGCACAGTCTCGGAAACGTCGGCACAGTTTTGATCGCCTTTGGTTGACAAAAATCTGTTGGGGAGCTGTTGCTAGTGCTTTTGTCTTTGAATTTTATTTATTTATTCTTTTTAATGAGCCCACGTTACATATGCCACTGTCTCCTGAAGTGATTGTTTGTATCATTTGCTGTTAAGGAAATATGTCTAAGTGCTGAGGAATTCTAATTAAGCAGGCTCAGCTGGAGCAAATAGCTGGAGGATTTCACAATACCGTTCTGAAATTATCATCAGGCCCAGAAGCCAGGGAAATTCTTGACTTTTGGGGCTTTACCAGGGTGGACATTGCCACTAAATCTTATTTATTTGTTTTCAAATCAATGGCTTTGAGGAGCATGTTATTTCACAATTCCTGTCAGCGGTTGTTCCTCTTTTCTACTTTCTCTTCCATCTGCCCTAAAAAAGATGCAATCTTAGCCAAACAGACTGAACCTCTTCCACATTTCTAAGAGGAGTGTTTATAGGACCAAACACCACAGAATTTCACTGGTTTTGGAGGGATTATTTATGAGAAAAGATTTGGTTCATTGTCCTTGCAGGTCGAGAGAATCCTGCTGAGCCCTTGAAGGCAACTGCTTTGTAGGTAATTACTGCATTTGTGAAAATTTAACAGTAAAAGCATGTAATAAGTTTTAAGCTGTAATACATCCTTTCCCATGTTGTGTTTTCAAAGCTCAGCAAGTTAAAACTTCCCTGTGTTGCGTAACTCTTTAATTCTCTGTTTATATGGTAAACACTTCTCTGTTTTGCTTTCCAAGGGCCATCGTTCCCTGCCTGCCCAAGCGAGGGCTGCACACAAAAATGACAGTAACGAACCAGGGAGGAGCAGCCTTCTCTTGGCCTTTTGTTTTCACTCCACGGGGCGAACACATGTGTTTTTCCCTTTGCCTTTTCTCTTTGCTCTTTGGGGAAAGGAAACCATTTGTACGCTGCACTAAGGAAACGTGATTGAAAAGTGGAAGCCCATACTTTTCTCTTTAGCAAGCGGAGATCTGTTTTCAGTCTGATGTCTGGTGAAAGGAAGCTTCAGAGCTGTGGGCCAGCTGCCAGGAATGTCTGATTTCCTTTCCACCCACTCCTATGATCCTCCCTTTTGGCAGCGATTCCCGATGACCACAGCTGTCATGCTAGGTCATGGTTAACTGTCAAGCAAGGTAGTACACGAGATGTACAAGGCCCAGTCCTTGATCTCTGCGGAGGAACAGGATCTTAAATTGAAGCTGGTATCAGCGCGTGAGCATACCGCAGCAAGCAGTGTCAGGCTGATGTCAGCTTTTCGTTCTGGTTTCTCGAGAAGGTGGGCAAGCAGGAGGTGCTTCCCTAGCCAACAGAAAGCTTCTTCACAACTTTTCCATAGCTAGTGGTGTCCTAAGGCATGTGGAGGGATGTAAGTTCCTCAGGAGGGATGTTTGTCTGGAATGGGTAAGTCCTTCCAGCCAGCTGAAACTAGAAATAGCCCTTTGGGTTGCTTTCACCCGTAAGCATGTAATAACAGAGGAGAACTCCGCAATCAGTGGTCAGAACCGCAGCGTTCAGGTGCTTGTGCTGCACTCAGCGCTCTGTGCGGGTGAACAACTGCCGACGTTATGGATGTGGCTGAAAATCTCTGCAGAAGTGCAGACTTCAGTTCAGAAAATGATGGATACCCTTGTCAGGGACGTAACTTCTATAAATAGGACTTGCACTCTGCTTACGGTAGTATTTTGTTCAGCTTCACGTGTTCAGTGCCAAGTGCATAAACGTCTTCTGAAGGGGTAGTATTTTACTATGTTTTATACTGTTCCGCTGCCTTCGTAATGCACTTTCTGCTGTAGCATCTGTTCCTCTTCTGACAGTGTATTAAAGAACGTGACCAAAACCCGTTAGGTGTTTGTTCTATACGCCTTCCTCCAAAGAGGGGGCATTTGCGATGGAGTGTTTGTTCTAAAAACACATAGAACAGGTTGCTTTCTGTTTCCCAGAGAAAAAAAGGTCAGCACTTGAGGGACAGAAGGTCATAAATGCTGTGATTGTCCATTGTTTTTGTGGGAATTTATTGCAGCTTTAGGCTAGCACAGCCAAGGAACTTACCTTCAAAATAGCCTCAGGGCATGTGGATGTAGGTGATGCTGAATTGACAGGATCTGATCCTTGTGGTCTTGCTCCAGTTGGAGGGATGATCACCTTAGCAAGTCCCAGTTGAACTTCATTTAATATGATTTGCTTCAGAACAGTAAACATAATTCCAGCGCTTGCTTTCTTTGTTCTCAGAAAACACCTATGGCCTTGTAAAAAAATTTTACATAATGCTTAATTTGATTTTATTAACGTCTTAAGGTTGGGAGAAAATTCCAGGAACTCTCTGGACAAGAACGATTTTTTCTTTTTTTTTTTTACAGATTTCTCCCGGCCAAACAAAGCAACTAATGACTACTTTCACAAGGCTGGGCAATCCACGGCTACAGCTAAGAGGAGTAAAAAAATGTGATAAATAAACAAGTCCATCCACAAACCCTTCCTCAGGAAGCCAGCATGGGAAGCACAGGCATTTAGAACGACAATCCAGCATGTTCCGCCAAAGAGAGACTTTCCAAAACAGCTGTAGCAATGGCTACACTCTCCTTGATTGTCTGTTTTAACGGTATTGTAGCCTCAACAGTTTATACGTTAGGTTAATCCAGGTGTTTTCAAACTGTCAGCGGTATCTGTTGCGGTTGTATAGTTTTAAATTCCCATAAGTAACCCTCAAGAGGGAGTGACAGACCTCAACAAGCGCTGCTGGCGGTGAACCCAGCTACCTTGCAGCCTCCATGCACTCAGGTACAGTCAGTGGGGAGGCGGTGTCAGAAGCCGTCGCTCAGTCTGCCTGTGGGATACTGCACTTGCTTCGTTTGTGCAGAAAGCTTTCCATGACTGTCCCACGTCTGAAGCGCAGGAATGAATACTCTTCCTCTCTTTGAATAATGGTTGAACTCCTGGTGGAAGAGGAGGTGTTTAAAATAACCACGTTGTCACGTAGAGTATCTCCTGATTTCAAATCTCCGAGTCCCTGAGCTATCTGAGCAGCTATTTATAGTTTCCCCAGCCATTGACCGTGCCTGAGAACTGCCTATGCCTTGGAGCACCTCTCTGTATTTTACTTGTCTGGTCAGCCAGTTTTGCCCTTGTATGCACCTCATATTGTCTACCTGGGTGTCCACAGGGCAACTGTATCGAGATCAACATTGGTCTAAGAATGCTCAGTTAGTCAAAGCCTGTATACTGTTGATACCCGTAACTTCACAGGATATCTATCAGAGGATATTGAACACCCAGGCTGTAAACTGGCTTGTGTTGGATATTCAGAAATGAGCATCAATACTCAGGTTTGAAAGTTGAGATTTACAGTTGTAATATAAATCTTCCCACTTCCAGCGTGATATTTTATGTTAAGGAGGGAGTGTTACTTAAAATTTATGTGTAAGAATGACGTATCTCGATAACAGGAACAGCTATGAAATGTGGATTGGCTCAGACACTTTTAGGACGTGCTAAAACACTAAAGAAAAAACTGATTAAAAGTGCATGATATCCTAGTTGCTTGCTATCTAAATAGACATTCAACTAAAGTTAATGGCTGTAATATCGGTTTAGGCTTGCTTCAGTAGTTTGACAGACACCTGGGGTAGGGTGTGAACCAGGTTTAGCAGAAAACTGCTTAACGCTTTGTGAAGAAAAGCCTTCCGCTAGGGTTAAGAGCTGGATTTCTCACAAAGGAGTCACCAGTCGTGAAGTTTTACTCCTTTGAGTGCCCTCAAGAGACAAGGCAGATCTGATCTGTGAGGAGCGCTGCTGACTCAGGCTTTTGTGGGAAGGCGTTGAAGGCCAGCCAAGGAAATCTCTGACCTTCACTTCGCTGCTGATAGTCACTTGGGTTTTCCTGCCTGGAAGAGAGGTGGTGGGCTGGGGTAGCTGGAGAGGAAACAGAGACCAGAACCATTGACCTCAATCTAAACACAATACAGAAAAAGACAATAAACTCCAGGACAAAAAAACACAGAAGTGATTTACCTAGGAGGAAGTGAGAATATTAAATTCTTTCAAGTAACTTCAGGAGGTGTAATAGAGGAAATCTATTGAAAACACTCGGAGAAGACAGCTGTTGCTGGCCAGTGAGTCCTGTGACAGGCAGAAGTGGTGGATATCTGCTATATAACCCATATTTTACAAATTATTAAATCCACAAATGCCGTGGGATCATTGCAATTGTGCGTTCATATGGCTTGTCTGCATCTGCAGAAGTAGAAATGTTCTACTGCGTGGTTCGCACAAGTGTGTCCCCTTGGCATAATGTATTCACGAGACTTCTGCTCTTGATGCTTATACTTACCAGAGAACGAGAAGACCTTCGTGAGGGCAAGCCTCTTTTTAAAAAACATGGGAAAGCAGCCAGAAAGTCAGTTTGTAACAGCAGACAAGTTATAAATCATAACCTACAGAATCATGCTCTGAACAGAGATTCTTTTATTTCATTCATTACAGTATTATATTACGTTGGCTCTGGTTTGCGTGTATCAAAGTGTGTACCATATCCTTAGGTTCTTGGACACAGAGATCAATTAACATATGTCAAGGGTAGTTCTTATACCGTAATTACGCCTGGCTGACTGACAGCACCTACGCACATGGAGAGGACACAGCACCAAAACCGAGGTCTCCGAAAGGAATTGTGTCCTGTCAGATGATGAGGAGTAAATAATGGAAAGTTTTCTCTCCAGCCTCTTGAGTTTGGTATTTTTATAACTTTTAATCCAGACTAAACTTCTGTGCCTTTTGAACATGAAAACATACAGAACTCCTGTCTTTTATAAAGTGCACATTTATTAAAAAGGATGTTAGAAAACCATGTTTAGAATAATTCCCTCTATAAGAAGATGACAAAAAGAACCAACTTATTCTCCCTGCTCTAACAGCACAGTTCTATCAAAAAGCGAAAATGAATTTTACTCCTTTCTCCTAACTGATGTTAGGATTGCCAGGTAATTGCAGTCCTTTCAGTATGTGTGCCGAGGACATCGTGCTCGTGTTCAGTGCTGAGAAAGAACACCCAGTAAAATGCTATTTTGCAATGTTGACAGCAGTCCTTTTTGTTTCAAGGAAAACAATAAATTTTGTCCAGTCACCAGTCACAACCAAGTGTGCCTACATACAAGACACACTGAGTAAAATGGAACATTTGTAAGCCTCTTAATTTTCTGCCCAAAGGGCCTGAGAAAAAGGGTCTCCAGAATCTATCATGTAGCATATGGGTATAGGAAGAACACAACAACTTGATACTATCGACGTGTCTCATCGTTCCATACTTTGGCTCACCTTCTCTTTATTTCCTATAATGGGAAAGTGTAAGTGACAAAACACATGGGAATATATCTTACCATATCAATATTTCCTTGACATTAACACTGCTGAGCCGTGACACTGTAAAATAGGGAACAGAGGACAGCTTTGAAAAAGAATCATTCTAGGTTTAACTCTCTGTTGACTGGCCAAGAATTAAAGAAGAGTTTAACTTTATCGTGGGTTCATTGTGTATCGTTAGGGCTACATGGTGTGTTTGGGTGACCTAGTTCTCGTTCCCATAACTAAAAGAATCGCCAAGTCCAGGGGTACTTCTGGGAAAGCAACAGAATTAGATCAGTAGAAGATGTGAACTATTGTCTCTCATATACTTGGTCTCCAATCTTCTTACTTTAGGAAGATCTAGATATCAGATGCATAGGAATTTTGTGGCAAGTGCTTCAGATTCAGACTCATAAATTTAATTTCTCTGAGCAGTTCACTGCCTTCCACACGTCTTCAGAGGTGAGGTCGTCTGTTGGTGTCCAGCAGGTTTGTAGAATATAGTAAGTGTCTAAACCTAACTGTCTAAAAATATTCGTGTCAAGTGTGATGGTATGTCCAGTTTAGAAGTCTTTGGAAAGTTCTGTATTTCTACAGATAGTATAAAGTTATTTTTTACCTCTGTGAGTTATCTTGACCCTGAATCTGCATGCAAACGAATGCCAGCTAGTAGGAATAGTTCAGTAATTGCAGGGTGACCTGATAAATAGGGGTGAGGAATTTCTAAAGCTCTTAGAATTCTGTGTTACAGGCCTGTGATGTTACATTTTTCTTGTGCGCTCCGCTAGCATTTGACATCGAAGGGAGTGTAAAGGCAGAATTAGCTGTAACCGTGTGGCAGACCTGTGGCTCTACACTGTGACTGGAGAATGATCCTGAGTACAATCCCAGACCTATGCCTAACGGCAGACCCAGCAGCTTTGGCCTCTCAGTGATGTGTGCTTGAGCAAGAGGAAGGTGTGCTGTGAATCTTTGGAAAGATCGTGTTCCAGCCAGCCACATGCCTTACAGTAGCATCTGGGTGGATGTGGGGAGAATATTTATTTCGGATCCTGTCTTAAGAAGACTTCAAATCAATATACCAAAAGAAATTTCTCTATGCTGTCTGTTGCTATCTGCTTCCAGTAAGAAATGAGAAAGTAGAGGTACCTGCCAAGTCTTCTGGTCTTCTGTGTTTCCCTTTCAGGTGGTAAGGTTAGAAATGTATAACCTTAATATGTAGTTTGCATAGTCTCAACTGCTCTGGATTTCAAAGGGTGTTACAGGCAAATCCTGGGGAAGATAAAAGCAAAGTGACCAAATGCTAGAGGAAAACCAGGCAGAGAATTTTGTGTTATAGAGCTGAGAAGCTAACACAGACACACAGCTGGGCAGCGGGCTGGGCACTGTGTGCATGCCCAGTGCTTCCAAGGTTGTTTCATGCTTCTTAAAACCACTGGTACCACTGAGCAAACTGTGTAGAGTGTGTTCAGCTTTAATTTTGATCGTTATAACTTTCTTCCATTGGATACTCTAAAACTAAATACTCCGTGGATTCAGCTACAAAAGCCCAAATTGTAAATCAATCCTGTGCACGTAAAAGAAACCTCCTCATAAACCCAGCATCCCACTGCCACCCAGCATCCCAGTGCACTCAGGCACTGGCTCATCTGTGTCTATAGCTTCTTTGCTAGATGCAGGTTTCTTTCTTTTTTCACGTTTTTTTTCCCCCTAAAATTTCCAGACGCACCCTGTATGATGGAAAACACTGTCATGTTCCACCTTGCTGACCTACCAAATTCCATAATATTAGGAAATTTGAATAGTAGGTCTCTATCAAAGCACTTTGTGTCCTGCTGGGAGATTATGCCTAGCCACCTGTAAATGGTTAAGAACTGTATTTTTAACTGAAGTTAGAATATTTCCTAAAGGAACCTACAGTCTGGGATGGAGTCCAGATGTACATCTGAGATGGCTAAAATGGAAAGTCTTGGTTTTTTTATTAGGCATGCCATTCAGAGTGCAAAATGAAGTGTGAGCAAAGAAAGCATGTTGCCATGGCAACAGCAAATATAATTTAATGCAACAGATTTTGATTCTGACCTGAGAAAGGAACTAGTTGTCTTGAGAGTCAACTTGTAGCCCATAAAATTTTTAAAAGACAGCAACTCGTCTTCAGTAAAGTCCAGCAACTGGAGAGATGGATCCCGCAGAGCTCTGTGGCCAACCAAACATCTAATTATTTTAATGGTTGTTATTCTGGCGTAGATGTGCGAAAAGGAATTACTTCAATAATGCTTATATTGCTCACATGATAACCAGCTGCAGGCAACCTCTGAAGCACAGGGTCTTGCTGTTATTTTTAATGAGGTATGTGATGTTTGCAGAACTCTAAGACATAATGAGACTAAGCACTTTGCAGAAAATAACACAGTGTCAATTACCGAGATTAAAATTTAGAGTTTAGAAATTCCTGCCTCCCAAATCTGATGAATCCACAGTTATGTCCCCGCTGCTTCTTGCAACTATCATGTTGAAAAGGCTGAGAGAAGAAATGAGTATGGGAGAGTAAGCTGTTTTCTACATCAGTTTATTAAGGCTGGAACTAACAGCCGATAGCTTCAGTGGCACATCTGATGCCAGGTATTTGGTTTTCAAGGTCATGCTCATTCTCCTTTCAAGATTAGCTGCTCTGGACTCCTCAGTGAAGCTGGCTGCACAAGCTACATTCAAAATATTTGACGCTCAAATTCCATCTGCTGCCACCTCATCTGTCTCCACGGGAAGAAGCAAATTCACAGGAGAAAAAGGAGGAATGAACCTTTTTCTTTTTTCTTATTTTTGACTTACAGGAAGGAATAAATCTTAAGTGTAACTTTGATCTTCCAGGATTTGCAATTCTCTCTCTGGACAAAAGATACTTGAAGAAGTTTGGCTAAGGGTAAGGTATAATCATCCAGAATGAACCAAAGATTCTAGACGTGACTCAGAGGCTCACTATGGAGAGGTCACGCCACTGGAAGGTGTCTGCGTGTACTTTGTGACCTGAGGATTCTTGTATTGTTTTCACCTCGTTGTCCGCAGATGTCTTCACAGAACAGCAGGCAAAAGGATTTGTGCTTCTGAACCGCATATGCGCTGAAGGCAATAAAATCTTCCACTGTGTAGAAGCCTGTGAAGTAACACTTTTCTAGTCTGCTGTCCCACCATGCCATGCTCTCAACCGAGCCAAATTTGAATAGCTCAAGGTATAGGCAGAGAACAAAGTGTAGCCTCCTTGTTACACCATGATTTGCTGTTGTTCAGCATTTGCATGACTCTTTCACAGCTCTGTATGTAGTGGAAAAAAATAACTATAAGACACACAAGGCTTGAGTTTGGTGCATTTTGACACTGTGACCGCTGGCTGTGTTTGGAATATGCATCACAGTTAGCAGAGGCTTACCCCGGCCTACGTTAACATTCACTTTTTCTGAATACTTAGTATTTTCTTTCATTTGAAAAGAAAAGTGCTCAAAAAGTTCCAGCGTGATTGAAAGCTTTTAGTAGAGGTACACTTAAAATGCAAATTATTGGTTCACATCCTGTTGAGAGAAGGAAGATGATGAGATGGGGCTGCTAGGAGGGAATTTCAAACTTTTGATGCAACATGGGTCAAGTGTATATCATGACCTGAAGTCTGTTGTAGACCTCTTTTATGTGGTTCTTACTTTTCTGCTACTGGTAAACCTTTTGAAATTTTCTCCTATTAGTGAAATGGTTTTTTCTCAGAAGTACTCATCTGTGAAATTTTGCTGTTTAATAACGTCACCTAGATCCTCTCCCCCGCCTGCTGAAATCAATGGAAAGAGCGCCATTTCATCAGCCTCTTGGAGAGTTCTTTGCAGCTCTGTATTCTCCTGATTGCTGCATTATTTCTTGTTATGAGTATTTGGAATAGAGCAGGAACCAGTGGTACCGATACTGGGATAAATTGTGTCAGTCACATGGACTGCAAATTGCTGCCGGCTTTAAATACATCAGGTAGATGCTACCCTTGGCTTCTTCACAGTGGGATCCAGCCCAGGAACGCAGTGGCCTAACAATGCCTGATGAAAAGACTAAAAAGAAAATATTCTTTCCTTCTGTTTAAAGTATACCGTGGAGCACTTCCTTTGAAGGAGCTGAGAATTAATCATCATTCTACCACTATTTCCTCACGGACACTGGATTAACAGGTTAGGGAGGTCTAGAGATGGGGAATTCAAGCCTTGGTACCATTTATAGTTTCTGTGTCACATGCTTTCTCATTAGCTAAAAGTGACGTGTCGGGAAATTGCCTTCAAGGGTTGGTTTTATGCCGGGTGGGTGCGAGGGAAGAAAGCAGTTGCCCTATTCCACTACAGCACTAGACAGTTATTCTGCAAGAAGCAAGAACGTGATTTTCTTACCTGACAAATTTTATTTCATTTATCGTGCAGTAGGAAGGCATCTTCAGGAACTTCACGCAGTCCCTGCAGCTCATCCTTTTACAGGTAGTCAGCAACAGGGTAAAAAGAGTGAAGGGATGGTATTAAATCCTCTAGTTACAATTTTCTAGTTTTCCTAGTTCCTAAATTTTCTTAGAGACTGGAATATTACTATTGATTGATTAGTCATAGCTAAAAGGAAGGATATTCGCCTCTTATCCTCAGGACTGGTGATTGTCCTGAGATTATCTTCCTTTAGTGCCATTACTGTTCCTGACAGGACAACTCCTCCTGCTCTGGAATGGAACACTTGACTGACCTGAAGACCATGTGTAACATTTCTTAAAGACCTCAGTAGTAAAGACCTTTTATTTGTGGTTTGAGAGATCTACTGTCTCCTGTTCCACATTTATTGAATTTAGAAATCCATACATGGACAAGAAAACAGTGACACAAGTGGACATGTTTGGTCTCAGACTCCAGCTTCAAGTATATTTTCTCCTACTCTATTGTTTTGCATTTTTTTCTCTTTTCCTGCTCCTGCAAATTCATGAAGAAAAGGTTCGATTTTTTGCATAAAGCAATTTTAATTCTCAATGAATGAGATTACTGCGAGAAAGAAATCTGTCAACTGAAACTCTGGGTAAATTTGCAAGGAGAGAACCCCATAAACATCTAATTCCTTGCCAAGACATCAGAATAGCAGAATTGAAAGGCCAGCAGAGACCTCATGTGCTACATCTGAAAGCCAAAATTATGTTTTTCACTTGAACTATTTAATGTGAATCGGTAACACTTCAATTTAAAATGACATTACGTGAAAGAAAATTTTTCTCTAAACAGCTTGTGAAATTCTACTTCCCAACTAGTTTAGAGTACTTCCAGAAGTGAAGATGCTCTTCTAGCAATAAATCCTCTGTGAACAGGAAGCTTCAGTAATGTTCTTGATCAAATGAAATTCATTTCTGGAAAAACTGATGTACTAATTTATTTTTATACTCATGTGACTCATCACAAACTGTTAATTCTTACGGGGGTTTTTCCCCCATTAATGCAGACAAATCCCACATCTAGACATAAAGTGACTGTAGTGACTGTTGTTAGGATTACTGGGGGGGGTGTTTTAATTGTTATATACGGAATTGAAGCAAGGGTTGTTTGTTTTGGTATAGCATGCTTTTGTATTTTATTTTTCATGAAGTCTAATAATTCAACATCTTTATTTTCAAGTGTAATTCTGTTGGAGTCTGAATGCCTCCTGGTCTTCCACCAGATTTGTAGATCATCTATATTAGCAGTAAATCTGCTCAGGGATGTTGTGCCACTTCATTTTCAACTGGATTTTAATTTGACGGGTGTGTATTTAAATAGCCTGTATCATCTGCCTGATGTACAATACATGTATTCTTCCAAAGAGACCATGCATCTTCTGCACCTTTCCCGTCTCATTTATGCACATCTATAGATAGCGCTGGCTGTTCAAAAGATATCGATATGAAAATGATGACAACAGATTTTTTTATAATCGGAACAAGGCATGACTGGAGCAAATCAAGAATGCTTCGAAGACTGCGTGCCAGACCTCCTTGACAAGAGCAGGTGGTTGAAGAGATGACAATATTGACATAAGTGCTTTGAGTGTGATTCGAATGGGCATAATTGATTCACTACCACACGATATCCGTATACTTTGGAGGGGCCTTTATTCCAATGAACGCTGCATTGAGACATAAATCAGCACAGGAGGATGTTTCTCCTAGTGCTGCTGATCAATGAGACACATCACGTATGTGAGAGATGTATGGTTCCACACTTAAGAACTTTTACAGCTGTTGTCCTCCTTAACAGTGAATATTTGAAGAATATATTTTGATGAAAAAGAATTCAAAAGTCCTTTCAACTTTGACATAAAATTAATTTGCATGGTATTGCTTTCTGGTGCTTGATTGTCAGTTGCATACTCAACAAAAAATACCAAAATCTCTCTCAAAAAACCCCAAAAATGTGTAATGAATGGCCTAAACATTCATGAGCAACTAGAACACAACTTGGAGAGAGGAAATAGCTAATAATTTGTCAAGAGCAAATTACAACAAAGCAAACTATCTCCAGGCTATGACGAGGTAACAGGTTCACAGATACAAGTCTCCTGCTCCTGCACTACTGAAGTTTGGGCACTCTCTTGCATGATATTCTCACCAGAACACGAAGGAAACGTAATCTTGAGAGTAAATGCAGAGCTGAATGAAAGGTGAAACTCATAGAAAAATTACCTGATGTTATTGCTTAATTGAAATACACTGTGAAGTTTCTACAGGGAGTTGCTCTTGATTAAATGTTGTTAAATATTCTCATGAATTATCTGAATGAGGGAATAATATTATACGCAGTAAATTTGCATATGACAGGAGGTTTTCTGAACATGTGGGAAGCAGAATTAGAATCCCAAATGATCTGGACAAATTGGAGAGATCATCTGAAAAAAAAATAGGATTTAGTTCAACAGGGACAAATGCAAAGCGTTAGGCAGAAATAATCGATTGCACCAATACAGCATGGGGTAGCACAATAGAGAGCAGTTCTCTGCAAAAGATCTGGGAATGAAAGTGAATCCAGTTAGACTTGAGTTGATGGTTATTAAAAAGCTAAATGACTAGCTAGTATGTATATGAAAACCAGAACACAGCCTGCAGAAGTAGTTTTCTAGTATTTTGTACTGGTAAGGACTCTTGGAGCACTGTAGCCAAAGAGAACCTGAAAAAATTTGAATTATTAAGCATTCAAAAAGAAGATGAATCAGGGCAATAATTAAGATGTTAAAAAAAAAACAACACACCATTATAAAGAGGAAGAGAGTAATATGTCCTTTTCGTTCATGGCAGACACAGTAAGAAGTAACAAGCTATATTATACCAGGGAGAGTTGGAACAGTTATTAGGAAAATCTTTCTAAACATAAACATAGTGAAGCCTGGGGAGGTGGTGAAGTCACCATCATTAAGAACATACATCTGTCATGAGCGACACGAATATTGATTCTGCCTTGAGGACAAACCAGATGACCTTTTAAAGTCCTTTCCAGCTCTACTTCCTATAGTTTTATATCTAGACAGGAATAGGTTTTGCAATTTCATGTATCTTAAATAGCACCTAATTCCATGAGATTTATTGAGTCACAGGAAAAGCTCTTAGTCAACAAGAGCAATGCTTACCCGTGTGCAAGAACTAGGTGTAGCGAAATCATTGCTTAGCATTCTTGCCATGAGACTTCTTTCGTTAAACTTACATTGACTTATACGTTTTAAGATCAGTATTTCAGGTTAGTATGTAATAGCATAAATTCTGAAGTGACTTAATCTACTTAGGGAATAAGGGTCAAGTATTCAGTAAAATCAATTCTTGCCCATGAAAAGTTTTGTGAAAAGGAGCTCACAGCTGTAAGGGACCCACGCAGAGCACTCTGTACTTTGGTACCTTGCCCTGTGTCCATGACCTGAACCTCAACATTGGTGCCAGCAGAAGGGGAGAAATGAGTTGCATAAAGCCACTGACTTTGTATCACCTGGTCTTTGTCTTCAGTTATTTCTCCAGGCATCTTTTGTGCAATGCAAATGGGATGACCAAGGGGCCATGGGATGAACTGTATCAATTTCATTCCTGTTTCTACACGAAGTTCTCTCTGTTGATAGGAACTTGATGTTCTGAAGGGTTGTTACCTCAGCACTGCTCCCAGTCTGTCGTTTGTTTAGGCTGGTGATGCAATTCTTAAAAGGATGTAGTGATGCAGAAATATTTGTCCTGTCCGAAAACGTATATATAATATTTCTGAAAATTATTTAGGGAAGCTTGTGAAACTCTTCATACCTTTCTGCTCCTTTAAGTCTGGGTAACTTTTGTATGCAGCTTCCTCCCAGCTTTACATACCACATGGTACCAAATTATTGTAGCAGAGATTGGGAAACCTCTGTTTAGCAGCTCTGGTTTATGGTTGTGCTAAAAATAGAGGTGAAACGTGTAACTCATTTCAAGAACAATTTCTTCACTGAGATCACAGGATCATTTAAAGCTGTCCAAACACTTAGGGTGAGTGTCCAGATAGTCTGGATTTATTATTGCTTTTTTTTTTTCAGGAAATTTGGAAGTGGGACAGCTTACTCGCTGTAGATGATTCATATCTTTATGTCCTAGTTTGAAGTGGTTCACCACACCGTGGTCACAACTCCAGAAGTGTCAGATGATCATCAGACATCACTCCTGCTTGTAAGACTGATTGGTTTTTCCAGCTTTCTAGAGTTTTCCTAACTGACTAACCTCTTCCCCCAAACCCAAACAATTTAGGTTCAAGAACAAGCATTAGGAAACTGTTTATGAAATAATTGATACACTAAATTCCCCAACAGACAAACCTCTTCAAGGCAGAGCTCTGGTGCAGAGGTACTGTCCTTCTCATGGACTCTTAAAGCACTTTTCCATCTTCCCTTGCAAAGGTTTTATCTTTTCCAGTTTTAAATCTTTTTGTCTAGACAGCAGTAAGTAGCTGGCATGCCTTTTGGTCAAGAATGGTATGGTTAAGTCTTTCAGATAAATATAGCTGGATATTTAAATACAAAAATAAATGTCTAAAGCTCTACTTATTAGTAGCATCTGTCTCGTGCTTGATGTGTACTTCTCAGAAATATTCTAATACCTACAGAGCTATATTTAAGCAACCTTGCTCCTGCTTTGGTGATCACATGTCATGCGCTGCCTATATTGTTGATTTTGTTGCTAAGCCCCGCTGTGAGTTCTAGTTTCCAGTGTTTCAGGTTACATGTTTAAACCTGGCCTTCCAACTGTTTCACACCATCCTGTGTGTCCCCACCTACTAAAGCTGATACTCCTGCGGCCCTCTCTTTCCACACTGGTCCACACTGGCATGAGAAATTGAGTGGAAGGAGGAGTTAGGATTACAGATTTTTTTTTGTTTACGATAGTTGTTAACTTTCCATTTCGGAAATGTCACTAAGAGGAAGCCTTAGGAAGCTCTTATTTAGTGTATGTGGTCAGCAGATCAGCCTCTGCCACCTTCCCCCTTTCCAGAATTGCAGCCATTAAAGAAAATAAACCAGAAAATATGATGAACATGGTGGGTATCACAGCTGAGAAACCAAAGAGGCCTAGAGAGAGAAATTTCTCTGTTAAACCTCTTTCCTATAAGCCTTTGATTTGACATTTTTCATTAGGACAGATAAGGAAAAATTTGATCTTACGGACACCTCTTTGGAGGATTGTATTCAGGCCCGCTTAGGTTCCTGGCAGAGAGCTCCCCGTACACCTGCGAGGTTTCAAGTAACGTGCAATATAAAGCATCAGTGACTTCCAGTAGGACTTGGGCTACCCCAGTTAAATTGTGTGCGCGACGACATACCAGTCAGCGTGATAGGGCTTCATTTCTGCAAGTAGAGACCCCTCCTGCATGCGTTATGGAAATCTTTGCTCCATGCCAAGAAACTTTACGCTGCTCCATCAAGCGCAACGCCATTCCTCTGATTCTCTGTGAATATTTTCTGTACGTGACTCTGGGTAATTTGTGTTTCTTCAGTGCAATAACTCTGGAGTTTGTGTAAATGTTTTGATGCATTGTAGATTTTTTTGGCAACACGTCATTTTTCCTTTGATCAGAGCAGCCGCTGTTGTTTGTTTTTACATCTAGAGCAAAGACATGCAAACATCCGCACCATCAAGAAGGCTAGGTGGAGGTAGTGCTGAAGGTAGGTTGATTTTAACCTCTGTACTGCCTGTATGCGAAGCTGATGTTTGTGTGTGCCCATTTCACTCTCTGGTCCAGCAGGAGCTGCTGTTTTTCAGGTTGTAATAAAAACTGCTTTCTGAAGACGTCCTTTTGAGGGGTCAAGGGCAGGGGAGAGAAAAAAAAATCCAAGCTGAATGAATCCATACTCTAAGGTTGACTTTACCTTTGAAAAGTTGCTTGGAATTTTGTAACCTTACAGTGGTTCATTGATCTACGTGCCAAAACGAGCTGGTTGGTTTTGCTTTACAGATTCTGCATTGTTTAGGAGATTATAGTCTAATTCTCCTTCTACTGTGACTAGTCAGGGCATGAACTGCAGCCATAATGCTAGGCACTCTGTTTCTGGATTTTCGCATGCCAGGCAAGGAAGTCACTTCAAAGTAAAGCTGAAACACGTGAAGAAGATGTTGTGGGGGAAAGAACACTAGGAGGAGGAAATTAGATTGACCTTGGCTTATTGAAGAGTCATACACACTGATGAATCAGTGAATTTAGGCACAACTAAAAGGATAGTACAGGGTGAAAATGATATCTGGCTTTTATTAGTAGGGTTGGTGTGAAATAGCAAATGTAAGAAAAAGGGATCCATTTTAATGGGAAAATGTTTTGCTGTCAATGGTCGTTGGTAGTATTTGTGTTGGAGTTGTGCTCAGGGTCTGCTTTGAGATGAGAGCACAGGGAGGAGCCACATCGCCCTTTTCACTCTGCGCATGTCTAATAAAAGATTCCCTGTCTTCAGAGGTTTGCAGCTCCCACGGGGGTGGGCTAAAGGGAGTTCCCCCTCACAGAGAGCACCGAGCGGTGCAGGAGCTCAACTGCAACACTTTGAAAATGTCCTTGAAATTACTTGGTAAAATGTAGTTTATGAATGTGTAAACCTGCATTTTGGTTTCATTCAGATTCTCCTGTGGCCTGAGACCTTAACAGACACCATTGTTTAGACCTTTGCGTGTTAATAACATTTGGTTTTTTTCTGATCTCTTCCCTTCAGGCTACTCCATGTGCTCTTACAGCACAAACAAAGGACAAGAAGCCCTTGGTGGGAACTCTGGATATTTCTTTGTAACAGACGTCTTTCCATATTTCACCTTTTAACAGCCAAACACGATTCTCTTTCCTTTGGTATTTCAATCAATTTCCTTAATTATCTCTGGGACTAATTTTTGGGTTGCTGCTTGCTCAAGAGTAGTCTATGGTGTGATCTGTTGACAAAATTTAAGCTAGTACTTGCTTTTGTCTAAAACAGATGAGTGTCATTGTGAGGGCTGCGTTTCTGACACAATATTTACATTTGCAAACTCAGAAATTGCTTCCTGTGCATTTTCTCCAATAGTGAATAATTCTTTGTCCTGGCTTCAGTCCGTAAATTTGCTCATTTGAGTGTTTTTATGTAACCCCTTTTTGACAGAGACGTCTGTGGAAAATGATAACTGAGGGAAACCAAGTTAAAGCGAACATTAAACTTTTAAAGATTTCGAATTGTGAAGCATTACAGCTGTCCTAGGTGTAAAATAGTTTAGACCATCATCTTCGTTCTGGAAATACTGCAGTTTGGGGACTACACGGAGATTTTAATTTAGGTGCGTGCCTCTGCCCTGTAGAATCGGTGCGCTGTTATTTTGCTCACCTGGAGATCTACTTCCTCTAATAGATGGAGGCCAAGTTTGTTTTATAACTTGAATATTAATGTGTATCAAAGAAGCCAGATTTCTCAGGGGAAGCTCGATTTAATCTGAAAGCCAAACACTTCTGACTGGATGCAATTCCATCCCTGCTGCACACACGCACATTCTTTAATCCCTGGCAGTGAAGAACGCGCGATGAAGCAAAGATTTCTCTGATGTTGGCATTGTAGAGCCCCTTTCTTCTTTCTCTCCTCCTCTCCTCTACCCTTTAGTTTTAGATTTAGGGATCAGAGAGGTTCGGTTTGGGCATTGAATTACAATATTTTCATTAATTGGAAAGGTAAATGCTGGCTGAAAAAGTGAAACCTTTTTATTCCTCCCATTTTGCAGAGTAAGTATCCCCACAAGTAAAAGTATGCGGATGCCACTGCAGTGCCAAATTAAATGCTGTCAAAACCATGGTAGCTTTACAATGGCAGAGGTATGTGAAAGGCTGTTTAATCTTTTACCTGCTCTATGTCATATAATAGCATTGATATACGTTGAGCAGCCATTTGGGATTTTACGTATCAGGGAGTCTGTGTATTTTGAAATTTAATCCTCGTGAAATATTTGACATCCTGAATGGGTTAATTGACACAGGGACACTAATTAGGGAGTTGTAATTCAGAAGGTTCTGATCACGTACTTTATCCTGACATGTATATTTTCCCCCTGGTAACAGTGTTAATGGTGCTTAGACGTGTGCATCAGGAAAAGAGTGCGCACCCCTGGGAGCCCTGGAAATCAATCTCCTATGTAATGCCAGTTTGTAATGCTCTAGAAGGAGCAGCTTTACACATTTTTCCATTTATTAAGCTGATCACACATCAAACATTCTGGCTTTGGAGTAGTTTGACTCAGCTGGTGTTTTCATTCTTAAAAATCCTCAGTGAATAAGACCTTCCCTTGAAACTGAGCTTTGCACCTAAAGTGCTTTGCAGTTGTTAGTGTTCAGCTGAAATCTATCACATTCAGCTGAACCGAGTCCTGTTTACCTTATGCAGGGGTTATTTCATCAACTCACGAAATGCAAAACCTTCTGTGGCAAGAGAGAAAAGGCAGTCTTGTGACTGTAGCTCCGACTGAAAGGACATGTGCTCTCCAAGTATGATTTCATTCAGGTACTGAGAGCAAGAGCTGCATTAAAAACCAAAAAGCTTGGCCTTGGGCAGACAGGTGAGCTGAGGTTTTTTCCTTTCTTTTCCTCCTGGCTTTGTGACCATGCTATGCAAATAATCAGCCTTGTAATCTGCTCCAAACAGAGCATTCCTTTACGGCATTTCAACACACCCAAGAGCTCTCAGATTCTGTTTCCTCATCCTTACCAGACTTTTCGAACTTGGCTGAAGAAGTCAGGACGCGCTTTTAAAGCACCCATTTTCTGTACAGTAAGTGAATACAAAGAATTATTACTCAATACTGCTTCTGGTGCAGTGCTCTACTGCTGCAAAGACAGAAAAGCAATGAACAGGCTAAAATCCAGTTAAAATTGCTGGAGTCTGGCAAAATGTAGTTACCAAATTTAAAACCACCTGGGGTTTGAAAAATGCATTGAGGGATTTTTAACTTCTTTTTCAAAATGAAACATATTGCAGGTCTCCTTTTGTGCAGTGTATCCAGAAGCTGGCTCTTTCTGCAGTGCAGGGTGTCCTCTGATGCTCTTGTTTGGACGTTGCTTCAGCAATGACTCAGAGTTCCAGCTATTGTTTCATTAACGCCAGTTCCTGCTGTGCTGGGGGTTTCCCCTCTCATCTCTTTCCCAAATTATCAGCCAGACCCAACACTCTTCTCTTCATAAAATCTGACGGGAGGCCCCACATTGGACCAGGATGTCTACAGCATACTACTTATGCAATTCTGGCATTACAGCTACCCTGCAGAAGAAATACTAGTTATTCATTTTCATACCTGACACAGGAACCCAAATGCTTCGAGGCATCAGTGAGAGGAACAGTCATTGCGATACAGTGCGGGCGGCAGCACTGTGTCAAAGACTGCACTTTGGTACAGGAATGTCATTTCTGTAGTTCGCTTGGGAGAAAAATAGGCAGATAGCTTAAAAATATTAAGAATACAGTGTACAAAGACCTTTTTCTGTTTAAAGAGAAATATGGACAGACAGAGACAGTGTGTCTTGGAAGCAAGACACCAAGTGAATTGCTCTATGGCAGCTGTAAATCCAGGCTGGATGGGACTGGGAAGAGCTGAGGGTATCAGTCATAAACGTTCTGTAGCACAAGGACGTGGAAAACGGAAAAATGACTACGTGACATCATACAGGCTAAGCCATTGTTTTAAATGTGTCCGTGCCACCTCGGCCAGCCGGCCACCTGGGCTGGAACACACCATCGCTTGGACTAACACTAGGAGGTTTTACAAAACACGCCTTTCACAGAACTGAACAATTTATGACAGCTCTCGTCTATGCAACACACGTGCCACTGCGATGGGGCGGCCACTATGAACTTCTCCGATACATGTGACCTCATCAAGGCTAATGAGAACAGCTATTACAGGTGTTCAGAAGTGTCTTTGACTTATTGCAATGCCCACATCTCATGTGGTTGCAATCTTCCTTGCATATTGATATTTGCAGAAGGTTTTTTTTTAAAAAAAACCAACCTTTTCACCTATGTTTGTTGTGGAAATAGAGAAATGGTGTATTTGCCCTGTGTATGGGCTTTTCTCTCAATAATCAATTTTCCATATTGATGTTAACTCTACCTTTTTCCCTTCACCTCCATTTATGATTAAGTTATTTAATCATTTACAAATATTATAATAATATTATAATCTCAATAAGAAATTATAATCTCTTTTGAGAAGAAGCCACATGCCCTTACTGCTCTGAAAAGCACAGGGCACTCTGAAGCATCATAAAATAATGGTGCTTAAACTGCAACTTTTTCAAATGTCCCTAGCCTTGCACCCCAGCAGCAGCCTTAGTTCAATTCACTCACTTTTTAGTACTATCCTCAGAGGTGGGCCAGGGGGTGGAAGGAGAAGGTCTTCTAGTCAGCCCGAAAAGTTGCTTGGGATTTTGCTTCATTTGTGGTGCTGCAGCATAAGACATACAGATTTCCATTTTAAGAGCCTTTGCAGGCACTGTTGGTAAATTCTGTCAGTAATAAATATGATTATTCTGCTTGAGTCTTAAATTTTCCATAGGCTTTTTTTGGGTTGTGCTGCTTACAGCGTTTGGACCCTCAATATAACAGAGAACAATGTTTTATTAAAACAAACTGCTGCATAAAATGTGTGCTTACTCAGCTGGAAGCTACTTGGCCATTTCTGCTGCTGCTCTCAAGTTCCAGAGCTACAGATGGAGCTGGGTTAATGTAACAAAACTTTCCCAAGAGCATGCAATAGGACTTGCCGTATTTTCTGCTGCATATCCTCATCTTCCAAATTAACCTGAAGACCACTGGGATATGCTTTTTGGTTCCTTCTCTGAGATGGAGTATTTGGCTGTCGTAGTGGTGCCTGCTTTGTATTTTGAGTAAACCTGAGTCCCTAAGGAACTGGTTAACTACCACCAGGAAACACCCTATGTGCAAAAAAAGTCTATGGTACACTTTAGCATGCAACATGGCAGCGAAAAAATCAACAGAAAAAGTTGAAAAATCTTGTGGAGGTGGCATGTGTACCCAATCTTTGGTTCAAGGTCTTCCCCTCCTTCCCTAGGCACGTGTATTCAGTTACGAGCACAGAACCACAGAAAACCTGAACAACAATAGCAGCAGTGTGGAAATCAGCCCATGTCCCCGCACTTACTGAGCGCTTCCAGAAAACGTGAGGAAATTCTATTGATGGAAAAGCTGATTCATACAACTCTCCCTACCCCAAAAGTACCACATATAAAACCTCTCCAGTATATTTGGAATCCGTCCACTGAATACGCCAGGTGCTAACAAACAATACTCTTGACCATAATTGTATCAAGAAAACAAAATGCAATATTTGAGCATAATTTCTGCTGCCGGTTCTCCAGAGGTGAAGGGAGCAGGTGACAGGACCAAAGCAGCAGTCCCAACCCAAAATAGGATTAAAGAAAACAATTAGAAAGAAATAAGTTTAAAAGCAGAAACTATAGAAAAAGACTCTAGGCGACATCGTTTCCATGAAAATATCAAGACAAGTTTGCTCTTCTCTGTGCATGAACATTGATGAACAAGCTGCAGTGGTGATGAGGTGATGGCCGCTTTCTTTTTGACGGCACTTCTTTAATGAGATAAGGCCTTAGCACTGTTACAGGTGTTGAAAGGTGTGAGTAACAGCAACATCAAGAGTGGTGGAAACCATCACCATTGCACATTTTTGGTAATGTGGGGAGCAGGAGCACGTTTCAATTTTTAAGATAGTATTCTAGACACCGTATTAATAATAATAATAATTAAAAAAGAACCAACAGTGAAACCCTTAGTATTCAATAAGATAAAAACATAGCTCTGGGTGACGCGGTTTGGTCTGGATTACAGAAGGAAGTTGAGGAATGCAGCTGCAGCTCCAGCCTCTAATAGGCTGTGAAAGAACAAGATGTGAAAGATATGTGCAAACACCACATGTGACAAATTCCTTTGAGAAAGTTATTACTCCTCTTTCCATTTCATTTAGAAAGAAAAGAGAGGCGAACAGCCATTTGCTATTTGTTTATGCTTCCTGGTAATTACTTTCTATAGTATAATGGAAAGAAAACCTCAAATACCTTGTTTTAAAAGTTCATGCCCATTTGTACCACTCAGTTCAAAATAGGATCTTTCAGAGATTTGAAGGAAAAAGACCAAACACCAAAATAGACTTTAAAATGCTGAGACAACCCAGATAGGAAATGAAAGTTTAACAGTTCAAATCAGGAATATTTCTTCAGATTCTGGGGCAAGACAGAGTTGCTCAGGAAGTGTGGCGTTTTGCCAGAGCGGGGAGCCTCCAGGAACTGAAACAGAGCGGTACTGGGTGACCCTTCGCTGCCTTAGACCAGCTGCTGAAGAGAAGGCAAGCACTGCTGGGAATGTAATGTTTTGTGGTTTTTTTTTCCATAATGTTCTTTCATGGGTTATATCTACACAGATGCTTCCCCCCTCCACCCCCGAATTCTATCTATATTGGTGCATTTTCCTGCGAAACACTGTGTCATTCTTATGTGATTACAGAGAGTGAGTATTGCAGTTGATGGGGTCTGTCCTTTAAAATTACTTAAGAAGTTTGGATGTGCGCTCTGGGGAGCTGGTTTCCCCTGTCCACCCTAATGGAGAACGTAGACTAAGGAAGAATCACCAATAGCAGCTGCAGCATTTTGGGGACCATAATGCTGTTCACCCAGACAGGGTGACTTCTGATACCTGACTGGATCTGCTCCGTGAAGAGATCTGGACTGAGCGATAGGGACCGAGTGCCTAGTGATACCTGTTGGCTGTACTGGCTGAGTGGGAGGGAAGGCATCAGCTGCCCCTCTGTGCTGTACACAGTCCGTGGGCTGCATGAAGCTTTGAAGCAATGTGTTGGCTTGCTGGGCGGGCCAGTATCATCGTGGGATGTTTGCGCCTTCCTGGACACCACTCAATGTACTTTTGATTCTGGATTGCTGGGCTAGCAAACAAACAAACGAACAAGCAAAACAAATTAAAGTGTAGCTAAGAGGAAGGGGAAGTTTAAGGCATGCGTGCTGTGATATTGCAAATGGGTTCACAGGGCACGTGAGGATGAGGATATTTCAGTTGGAGCAAAAAAGGAAGAGCCAAATGTTTGGTGGAGGATACAGGCTTCTTTAACTCGCACAGTGCTGACACACGGTGGAGGGCTCCACAGCACCCTTTCTGAAATTCACTCCAGTCCCCACCAGGAAAAGAAAGCAGCATTTTGGGTAGAGAGGAGACACTCAGGAATCCTAGAAGGAGCAGCAGCTGTTGAGCCAGCTACTGCGAGGGCTAACCAGAAAACCCTGAAAGCTGAGAGCAAACAGATGAGAATGGAGCAGAGAAGCAGCGGGAGACATGCAAAAGGATGCAGCCCAACGGGCTGTCCTGAATGAGGTTCTCTCTTGCTCCAGAGTGACTTTGCTTTGGTGGGAAGTTTTCCTAAAACCTTATTGGCCCTGAATGGATATGTTATTCCATTTTCTTAGTTTTCACTGAGGTATGTTCATTTCTGCCTCTGTGGGATCTTGTTTTCAACATATTTTTACATCTAGACAGTTACAGCTATCCATACCACTATAGAATTACCGTTCTGGAGGGGAAGGGGCAAATCCACTACAAGTTATCGTTCAGCACTGCGTATCCACGTTGCCTGGATACGAATTACCAAGCACGACCTTTTTGGAAACTTCTTTTCTCACAGATATGGGCATGGTGCTGGTAGCTTAAATGGATTTCCTTCTGTTTTGAAGTAAGTCACATGAGAGCATGCTCCTAATGATCCTGTCCAAACTGATAGTGCCACATCCTACCCTGGAAGTCACGAGCATTTGCTGTGCTCTTGAGCGATAGATATTTGTAATTAGACACCCATACGAGGGGACTGTTTAAGACAAGTCTTTCCTCCAAAAGAGTTAATTCTTCAGAATTAAAATAATCAGATAATGAGTTCATTTCCGATTTCACATTTAATGCCAAACGTTTTTGGGTAAACAAGATATGCTGGCAGAGCTCTGCTCTCATTGTATGTTTTTTATTAACTGGGAAACAGACAGTTGATTCTTATCCTCTCTATCAGCTCAAATAAATTACAGATATTTTAGAACGAGAGACTTGTGCAAACTGGCTGGCTGGTTTCAACGTGGGAGCCCATCTGCTGATGTGCGTAAACTGCACCCAGGCCCTGCTAGCGAGAAGTGAAAACCTCCGAAGACCCAGCTTAGGAATCCCCCACTCAGTGGAAACTTTTACCACAGTAACGCACAGGCCTGCAGCGTGAAAACAAGTAGGGGAGCAGAGAGTCTATCTCTAGCAACTTTACCAGATAAGACAGAGCCAGGATCTGAGCGGCTGTGATGTTTCTGTTGACAGCCTGTTGGTAGCGCGGGGGAGTCCCTGACCAGCAGGGGTGCTCCCACATGGCACCATGCTGCTCACGAGCTGATGTGGAATCATAGAATGCATTGGATTGGAAGAGGCCTTCAAAGGTCATCCAGTCCAATTCCCTTCCTGCAGTGAGCAGTGATATCTTCAACTAGAGCAGGTTTCTCAGAGCCTTGTCAAACCTGACCTGGAATGTTTCCAGGGATGCGGCTTCTACCACCCCTCTGGGCAACATGGGCCAGTGTTTCACCACCCTCAGCATAAATAATTTCTTTCTTTTATCCAGTCTAAATCTCTCCTCTTTTAGTTTAAAACCATCACCCCTTGTCCTGTCCCAACGGGCTTTGCTAAAAGGACTGTCCCCATCTTTCTTATAAGCCCCCTTTAAGTACTGGAAGGTCACAGGGTAATCCCAAGGACAAATAGAGGCTGGGCAATGAGTGGATTGAGAGCAGCCCTGCAGAGAATAACTCAAGGTGTTGGTGGATGAAGAACTGAATATGAGCCAGCAACATGTATTCGCAGCCCAGAAAGCAAATGGCATTCTGGGCTGCATCAGAAGAAGTGTGGCCAGCAGGTTGAAGAAGGTGATTCCTCCCCTCTACTCCACTCTTTTGAGACCCCACTTCTCTCAAGAGAATGAAGGAGCGTCTTGAGAGAACTGCTCCCTTCCAATCCCCTCCTTAGAGGGGGAAAAGCACAAGTGTTATTCTTCTTGCTGTCATTCCAAGGATGAAGCAACCATTTGGATTTTCCTAACCCAGTGTTTAACTTTCAGAAGACAGAAATACAACAGTTGACAAGACTCTGGTCTCAGCCCTCACACATAAGCTAGTTAACGCTTTCACGGATGAGTTAAACGCTAAGTGAATTTAAGTGGTTTAAATAAGAATTTGGCACCACTGCCCTCAAAAAACCCCCACCTCAACAACTTAAGAGATGTTCTCTTCTCTTTCCTTTTTAAGGACCGTCTCAGATTGTTTTCTTTTCTTTTTCAGTAAAAGCCTGATTTGGAAAGTTACTGTCTGGAGGCTGTATTTGCATTAACAGCAAGTAAGGTCAACCTGCGTTGTCCAGCATGGAGGCAAAAATAACCTTTGGAGAAAAGGCAGGCAATTTGCCCTGTTGTGAGCTAGCAGGAGCTGTTGTGCTGAAGGAAGGAGACATTCTTGAGGAAAAAGTTGCTGGCGCAGGTCTACCGCAGGGGAGAAGCTGTGCTGTACTGTAGGTATGGTTTCACTAGCAGAACAGTTAACAAACTGGGTACGTGTGTTGCTTTTCTGTTCCCAGGAGCAATGGTTCCTGGCAGATTGACTGTGTCGGTTGTTTGTTGCAATGCTTCAGGGTTGCTTCAGCCACTTCAAGCCACATACCTAGTGTGTGGGTAAAACAAGCTTGGGTCTGGTTAGATGTCTACCAGTTTTCCATACGAGCAATGATAGGCTCTGGGCCCAATATATCTTTAATCAAAGGGGGCCTTCTGTGTCCTTCTCTGAAATGTCTAGTTCACGCTTGTTTTGGAACTTTTGGAACTTTGCAGTCCGTTTGTCTCCATCTACAGCAAATTTTGCACTGTGTAGTTTTTCAGGGGAAAATGCCTGTGGTTGAGGGAATATTCAGGAAAGCGCCCAGCTTCTCTGCAGGGTCCCCTGAGGAACTTCACTGCAAGAAGTTGTTCTGTTCAAAATGTTATACCTGAGTGGGATGATATTTTTTCTAATAGGGCTTAGCATTTTATTATCCGGTTTGCCAGCCTGTTTCAGCCGTGAAGTTATATTTGGTATGAGCACCTCATTTGATCCTCTAGGAAGGCCACCACGTGGTATAACCTTTTGTTGACTTCTACACCCTTGTCTAGGAGATATATATATATATATATATATGTATGAATTCTGATTAGGAATATCCTGCTTAGACCAATCCTCTGCCCACTCGAGGTCTGCCACAGAGCAAAAGGTCTCCCTCCCATCTTCCTTGGTTGAGTGTACCTGCCCGGACTCAACTGAGAGGGTCCCTGTCTCCAGGAGAAATGGCTTGGCACCACGGCCGCGACCTCCAGCTGAAATATGTTACACTGGTTTGTCCTTGAAGTGTGAAGCCAATAAGGACTGTCTACCGCAGTTTTTGAACATATTTCCAAGTATGGCAGGGGGACGCGGCGGGGCCAATACATAGGAGT
>NW_010400903.1:37323-60499 GCF_000710305.1 Buceros rhinoceros silvestris | reverse complement strand
GGCAGGGTGCAGCGGCAGGCACTTAATAGGACTTTTGGCATGTATTAGACTGTGCTCAACAACTCCACTCTCTGATCCAAACATGCCCACCAAAAATAACTTCACTGAACAGCTTTTATTTTAATTATTCCAGTGTGGGACTCCTGAAGTTTTGCCAACAATCTGGTTTGTAAAGCTTTTTGTATCTAAGCACAGAAACCCGTAGTGTGTAGTTAATCCCCCACTGGGATTTTCCTGATGCAGTCACAGGTCTATTCTGCAGCCTCATCTTTCTTTACCTATCACTTGATCTTAATGCAGTTCACCCAATCAAGTCCTTGAAATCTTGTCTTTTCTTGGCTCCCGTGACTGTTCTTTCCCAGCTACTCCCCCTAATTTTCTGTTTTCTCTTTCAGCTCCACATTTAGTGGTTGGTGGTGTTTATTTGGTGGTTCCACACTAGTTCTGATCTCTGCTGGGATCTCAGTGAGATCTGTATGTGGACTCTCCCCACTCTACACTTTCTGTCCAACCTACCATAGAGTATAAGAACCAAACAACTGCTCTTTTGCCAACGACTTTCACATCTGCCTTTTCCTATCTGATCTGTTTCCTTTTGTCCCTGAATCTTTCTGGTTTCTTCCTCACCTGTCCCCCTCTTCCAATCTCCTTCCCTTCTTCCCTGTGTCATAAATTGTAAAGCAAATACAAGACAAAGTTTTGGTGGGATGAGCTGCTAGGTTCTGCAGAACACTTCCAGGCCCTGAGTGAGTTGATCATGGTAGTTCCTCTCTCTTCTCTATGCTGGACTTTTTATTTCACCCTTCCCTCATCAAACTCTCATTTGTTTTGTGGGGAAGCACATGCAATTTAAGACATGGCAATGGTGCAGTATTTAAGGAATTACTTACTGTTGCTTTGTAGATAGCTTCAGATAGCGAATAAATTGTCCCTTTAAGAAGATTAAATATGAAAGACAAAAATAACAAAGAGTTTATATGGTGCTCAGCTTAGTTTACGTTCATTTCCTTTGGGTCATTTCCTAAGATGCCAAAAGAAGCAGCTTTAGAAGGAGGAGGAGGAACATTCCAGAGCAGGATAACTTATAGCCTAGCTGGTTTTAGCAAAGGTGTGGATTATGCAAATTCAGATCCCTTCATGCCTAGAGGGAGATGAGCCCAAACCTCCTGCAGTCTGAGGGAGCGCTTCGGTGGTAGCGTGATTATGTGAAACAGGCCTGGAAGCAACAGCACCCGCCCCTCTTTCTGTTTTGGTGGAGGAGGTGTGGATAGCAGAGAAGGAGGGTGGAGATCCCTGCCTTGAGATAGGCGACTAAATTCCAGAGAGGCTTAAGCTAATTCCAATACCCTCCCCATATCCTCATGGTTAATTTGGGCGGCTCCTGCTCATGCCTCTGTTTGGGGTGTCTATGTCCTCTGCTTCCCACAGCTCTGGATCCCATTGCGCCAGCACGCTTCTAGCTGTCAGGAGCTGCGCTTTCTAGGGCTGTGAGGCCCTAAACACTGCTTTCACCTGGAACAAAATATTTATCTGCCTTTATGTAAATGCTTAGCTCTGTAGGGTCTTGTGTTTGGTAGCACTTGATAAGTGCTACTAAAACCACTATGGACAGTGTGACGTTTATAGGCAGCATTCCTGTAACTTTCACATGCCATCTGTTACAATATCAATACCACAGTGCTCACATTTATGAAGCAAAACCAGGGGAACATCTCTGCACCAGCTAAGGACAGACAGGACGTATAACTTTGTGAGAATCCCTTTGCAGTCAAGATATTTTCTTGCTAACATGCTACTCCAGGTTTGACTCAACTTGAAACACAGTATCTAATACCGGTATTTTCATTTTGTCTTGCATTTGGACTATACTCTGGTTCTGCTACCTTAGGTTTCTGTGCATATGCAGTGGGGAGTATAAAATGGGGGATTTTCAAAGGTCTGGAGGTCCTTCAATGTTAAATTACTTTCGAAATTCTACCTTAGCATTTCCATAAGCCCCCTGAATATTCTTGGCAATTTACAATTGCCTTTGTCCCAGAGCATTTAAAACACATTTCAGATGTGCCGAGAATAATAAAGCCAGAAACAAGGTGAAAAAAGGAATGAAATAATCCAGGACATAGAGAGAAGATCAGTGATTGTTCAGATATTCCTTATTTAATTTTAAGACTTGGATGAAAGGACCTTCTCATTCTTTATTTTTCATGGACCCACAGATTTTGATAGGGTAAGAAATGTTTCTGGAAGTCAGATTTGAGTTAGAGAAAGGTTTCACATGAGTGAAAGAGTTGCAAACACTAGACTTCACTATCTAGTACAAATACTGGAAACCAAATGGCTCCTTGATCTCCTCCTCATTGGGTTCTTTTTTCCAAATACATCAGGGCGTTTGCCCATCTGTAATTATAAGTATAGATAACCAAGAAACTGTTGCCTTATGGTTAGCACAAATAAAACAGAAAAGACCTGCTTTACAATAAGCAGAGGGATGCTGCAATATTTGAGCAAGTATCAGCCAGCAGCTGTTAAAAAAAACCCCAACAATAACCTGAAATAATGAAAGAACTTTTACTTTAAAAATTTTAAACTTTTAAAAACCAACAACCTGGGATCATGTAGATTTGGTGCCTACTCACTGGAAAGACACCAAATCTCACTTGTTTTGCTTGGGTCTCACTCAAGTATAACTGGCCTCAAGCTAGTAAGCAAGCCAGCAAATGTCCTGGCTTGTACAGAAATCTGATCCAAGTCTGTAAACTGAACCCAGCCTAAGAGTGGTGGGGAGGGGAACATATGGAAAATTAATGACAGATAATAGAATGGTGGGACAGCCTTAAATAATATATATTAAAAATTGTTACTAAGTTTTTGCAACAATTCCAGCTAACGGTCTTTTGAATTAAGGAAGTCTCAGAGTGGCTGAGTGTGGCTTTGGACTTTGCCAGCACCAAAGCTCTAGAAACAGCTGCTGGGCTGCTCTTGCCTCTCTGCAGCCTGCAATTCCCCATTGCACGTTCTTAACTGAGACCTGTAGCAGAATTGCTTTATTAGCAGGCTCAGCTGCAGCAGCACTTTGGGCAGTACAACAATTCTGGTCCCACCTGTTCAAATAAATGTGAGCCTCAGGAAGAGGAGGGGATTGGAATTTGCTTGGGCTTGAACTGGGTATAACAGCAAAGGGCAGGCTGAGAGCTACAAGCCTGGCCAAGCACTAGGAGGAGGAGGTAAGGGAGGTGTGTGTGTTTTCTTTTCTCCTCGGTGGACCTCCAGGCATTTTGCAAAGATAAGCTGCTCATGGTATGATGTCATGGATGGGGAAACAGTCCTAGGGAGCTCATGGTTGCACAGCCCCTCTCTGGTGGTGGGTTTCACAATGGAAAGGACAGAATTATTTTGAGGAAAGTGTATGTATTTTCCTCTTATTTCTCCACTTCAGTTTTATTGAAGCTAAAATACTAATATTCTTCCTGCCTAGACCCTAAAATGTCTCTTGCTCCCTGCCCCCCTCCACCTTGTTGTTTCTGAAGAATCCCCTGCTCACAGTGGAGGAGCATCAAGCTGCCTTTATTGCTGAATAACTCAGGTGTCTTCATTCCTTATCATCATGTCCACCACTGCATCTGTAACAGGGAGTGCAGTGCAGAGCTGGCCCAGATGATTTGATCTGGTAAGCTGATGCCTCTCATGCTGAGGAAGATTGCTTGTGTTTGAGGAGAAGCATCAAGGACTGCACAAGAGAATGGCAGGCAGTGGTCTCCATCTCTTTATTGCTAAATAATACACTATGGCTGCTGGAGTATCGTCTTTGTTTCCTGGTGAGTAACCAAGCAGAAAGAGGACAGCTTATGCTCTTGTGGTTGCAGTCCCTCTGCAGGAGAAAACTTGTTTGTGTTGTTTAGTCTAAAGTTTGTCTCTTCTTTCCTCTGAAATGAGGACTGTGTGCTGTGATCCTTGCAAAGTCATTCCTGTCTCCAGGGAATAGATGATAACAGTAGCTCAGCACTTAGAGAACTCCCCAGTCCTTGCTCACACTTGCCGTAGGGCATATTGCACACCCTGTTATCAAGTAAAAAGTAAAGCGTTAACTGAAATGGAGTGGCAGCAAAACGTGTTTAATACGTGGCTGTGATAGAAGAGCAGACCCTCACCCTGCCCAAGAGGAGCAGTATTATCAAACACCTCTGGCTGCATCCATCATGCTGCACGTGAGCAAATGTTGAGGTTCCTTTGTCTGCTCAGAGACTCTTCAAGGCCAAAAGTTGGACATCTCACCTGGCCATCTGGGTGTTTAAAAAAAAAAGAAAAAAGTAAAAAAAAGAAGTCTTGTTGAGCCATGCAACATACTTTTCCTTTTTCTTCCTGAACCTGTTGCCTCTGTGCCAACATGGTGACTCACGGTTCTTCCCAGAAAAGCCTTGGGGAAGCTCTGGAAAGGACCAGGCTTGCCCCAGGCTCCTGAGGAGCAGGTCCTGGGGGGGTCTCTGATGTCATCTTTAAGTTTCCCTCCCTGGCTGCTGAACTGAGAGAAGAAATGGACTTTCCAATAAAAGCTTTTCAGGTGTCTCTCTGCATCTTTATTGCAGTTTAAAGAAATAGACTGGGATTAGTGTGTCAACCACCCGCCGGATTCTGTAGCTTACATTAAACAGATGATCATATTGGATTGTCATAATGATTCTTACTAACTGTAAAAATTGATGCCTATAAATTGTAAAAATACAGACTTGTTTAGGGAAAAAGCACATATGTAACACATGAACATTTAAATATGCATACACACAGTGGTAGTAGTACCACCAGTAGTGCAGCAGAAAGCCTTAACTGTGTGCGGGCGTGGGGTGATTTAGCAGGCAAACATTTTTTCCTGAGGGTTAGCTTTTAAACCACTTCATGTGGCTCAAAGAGTGGGAATCAGTATCAGCGGGAAAGGAAAAAAATAACAAGTGTTTAGAAATACCAATGTTTTCAAACATAAATATTTCCATTTCTGGCATGATAAATCTGTTTAAATCCTTTCAGGTTCCTGTGGAGGAGTGAAACAGCCTAAAGGTAAGACTTATGATGTAAAAGAGTGTTTTACATGACCTTGTCAAACCTATGAGCTGACCAAGAGAGGTGATGGCTCCAGAGTGCACAGTGCATGTTTTGCTTTTCTGAAATCTAGAAGATTCAATATATCTGAAATATAACAAAAAAATTTCCTGCGAGGCAGTGGAGATGTCCTACTGACACGAGGGAGCTGTGTTCTTTTCTCATCACCTCATAAACCGTGGGCTTCTGACGGAGGATGTCAGGTAATGCTCGCCATGCAGAACTCAGAGAGGGTATTACTTTCGTCGTATAACCCTTTGAGATCTGAGGCAGCATTGTTTAACAAAACGTATTGTTTTCCCCCCTTGCTTTTACTGAGCTTTGATGCTGATTTTAGACCTTGACAGCTGTGTTTAGACTTGCCTTGTATCTCTCATAAAGAGTTGGGGGGAAATTTAGATGTTTGGAGCAGCAGGCAGCATAAACTGTGTGGAGAGGATGGCATGGGGGGATAAACAGAGGCAAGACTTCATTTGAGAAATTGAGGGATAAATCTGCATTGAGGAACTTCCAGCCATTCGCCTTTTGCGAGACTCCTTAGGGCCAAATGAGGTGCTGGTCCCCTATGCCCCACCCAGGAGAACTCTGCGCCTGGGAAAGGGACTCGTCGTCTCCTCACACCAGTGTGGAAAGGTGTGAAGTCTGGCTAGGCACAATGCTTCAGACGGATTCCTGTCTCTGCGTGGGGTTGTGCTCTGGGAGTCCTTCAGAGACCTGCAGGACTGCTTGATCTTCCCTATAGTGCTCTTCATTGTGACACTATTTAGGTATGAGTATTTTGAGTGGCAAAATAATCAGAGTGAAACAATATCTATCATAAACAGACTCTGAAAAAAATCAGAACTTCTTACAGCTATTGTAGTGAATGAAATTCACTTTCAAGTTCTGGACACCAAACTAAAGCTCATTCTTGTACAATATTAACCCACTGTCCAGTTTAAGTTCATCCTTTATAACAGAGAGGTGTAAAGGATTAATATTTGTCCAATAACTGAGATTTTCAGGTGACCCATCATTGAATAATTATGGACACCTGTTCACTATCTAAAACCTGTGATGTTTCACCATCCCTACAGACACCTGAGGAGAATGTCTTGAGTAAGTCAGTAGGACAGCTCACCGGATACCAGAGATTGGGGCCAAAATAGCAAAAGAGAAGGAATCAAGGGACATTCAAAACTCTAATAACATAAGTCAGGTACAAGCCTGTTCAAGGTTTGAATAGCTCTTTTCTCTTCACTGTCTTATCTGATGACGGAAGACCCAGGAATATTCATATTTGTCAACTGCTGTACGACAGGATGCAAACAAGGGCTCTTAATGAGTTATGAGTCACAACGTTGTTTGTTGGTGTTTGTTTTTCATTTGGAAGAATGACTTTCCCATGGTGGTTACTTCAGTTACCGCACTCTCAGGGCAGTTTCAGCGAGATAATATCTAAAGGAAGATGCAAACCCCAAGGTGTCTTTAGATGCTTCTCCCTGTGCTGTTTACATACAATTGTATTTCCAAGCTGGAGTGACTGTTATGAGCACAGAGCCTTTGTAGCAACTTCCCTTAGGAACATCATCTCCCCAGACCATGAACGTGTCTGTTCTGTAAATATACTTCCCCCACTCTGATGTGGGATGTCTTCACCTTGGTTTTCTCATCTTCTTTTTGGAATTTGTTTGCTTTTGACAGCTGAGGGATGGGGCATGATGAGCAGCCCTTGCCACCCATTGTACACGCTTTGAATTCATTTTAGCTGGATATCAGAAGCAAAGATAATTTAATGGCTACGACTAGTAACCATTTCACAACCGATTGGTTTAGCAGGAACACAAAATCCGTACACTTCTAAGCCAATATAATGTTGCCAGTCACTGGCTGGTATCACTTGTGCCCTCTGTGAATGGAAATTTATAGGCCTTATCTGGGCACTGAGCTCAGAACATGCCTTTATTTTCATAGAACAGAACATACTACAGGATTGTCACTTCTAACCTAAGATGCCAAACAAATATCCCCATAGCTTAGCCCCCAAGTTTGGGTCATCTTAGAGAGGAAAAATCTAGAAGTCCTTCAAGTATTTTTCAATAACTTGGAGACAGACCCAAATTTCATCACTTTCAGTGTTCTTCAGTTCCAAACCACTGCGTCTGGTAGAAATGTCTGGAATGTGGAGGATTGTATTTAAAACCAAAGCAAAACAATCCTTAATAGCCACTCTATCGTTTAGCTAAACAAAATCCTGAACCCACACCATTCTGGAAGAGGGGAGTGGTGGGAATGGGAGAAGTAGTAGGGGGGGAAAAAAAGTAGCAAAACTGTATATAGAGTGACCAGAATTAATCACTTTGAGGTTTGGAACAAAGATGAAAATATAAATTAAACAAAACTGCCTTTATCCCATAAAACGCTAAAATGCTAGTTACAGAATTCAGAGGATCCAGTGCTCAGTTCCAAAGAAAACTGTATGAAAGGCCAGGAAGCCGCTTCTGCTTGGTTACCCTTATGCTAAGGATCAAAGCAGAAAGGTATCTCATTTCCATGCATAACTTTGAAGTATTTTATAAAGAGAGTCAGAAAATGGATCTTCAGAGTATTTCTTACTAGGCTGCCTTGCACCAGAGGAACAAGTAAGAAAACTATAATGTCTCTTTGCTGGAAGATGTACCAGTATTGTATTGTACAGCAAACTTCTTCATCTGTCTCTTGTAATTTTTGGTTTGTAAAGACCAGGGAAGAGTCAGACAGGTTTTTTATTGACTTGGGATCTTTCTTTTTTCCCCCTTCCACACTCATAAACCTTCCATATGCTTCTACCTCCTTGTCTTGTTTTCAATTTTAGTGAAGGATTTTATTTGGAGTCTCATAAAATTCTAATTTATTGCAGCTTCTTTTTATAAAATGAAGAGGGGGAGGAGGAAAGTATTGAGATAGCATGTGCAAGGCAGTCCCAAGGAAAACATTTGTGAGTTTAAAACAACGGTCGGGTTATCAGCCCCTGCTTCAGCTATTGACAACTACTTTTCCTTGCTCTCTAACCTGGGATTGTGTATTCTCCCTGTGTGTATAGAAAGACCAAGTGACTATCTACGTGCACTAATATATACTCATATTTTGGGGGTATGGAATTCAAGTGCTGAACTTTGAAATGTCTTAAATAAGCCATATTGATCCAGAGTGTGTGTACTGAAAGCTGGTGAGGAGAACCTGCCCTGCCATTGTGCCACATCTGGCATTACTTGGTAATAACTTCTCATGCATTTTGTGCGTTATGGTCTTTGAATCCTAACTAAATCAGGAACAGGGAAGTCAACTTAATGAGTAGCTGCTGGTTTCTCCAGCATAAAGGAGAGCATCGCTAGCTCAGGGAAAGGCATAGTCTTTCCTCTTGTAGGGCAGAATCCAGAGCAGAAAGTCCTAAGATGCGAAATGAGGCTATCAAAATCAACCTTGTGAGGTCCGAGAGCACAGTGTACTCCTGTGTCTACCTGCTGCTACCATGCTGCTGGCGCGCATGGACTCCTGCATACAAACTGATGTTAAGGGACAGCCTAGCTGGATAAGCCCGATGAGGAACAGAGCACCGAGCACACTTGATGACATGCAACACTCGGTTTGCTTTCTTACTTTTGCTATTGGATAACAAAACCGGTCTACAAACTCGCATCCCTCTGCTGAAGTACTAAAGTCTTCTTCTCAGCAAACTGTCCGCTTCCCCGGCAGAGCGAGGGGAAATCGGGCAGAAGAGCCTCCCCTCTACATGGTGTGCTCCTACAGCAGTCGGTTCTCACTGGCCTGTTGGGGACTGCCTTCCATCAGTGCGCACCATTTGTTGAACGCTCGCTCCTACAAATACCCTCCAAGTTAGCAGCGGTACATCCCTCTGCAAGACTTTGAAGGCAGCCAATCCTTTCCTAGATCGGTAGGAGAGGGGTTGCCTCGCAGGGAATACTTCCAGGCTTACTTCCTCCTGCTCTGTTCAGAACTGGATCAGGGACTAAGCTGGGCCAGAAATCTTGTTCCAGAGCAAGATTTCACCACACGGGAACAATGTGTGTTTCCCACCAGCATAGTTATTTTTCTATGCTATTTCCCAGTGTTGATTAAGCTAAATGAAAACCTCACACTTCCAACAGTGAAGAATTGGGGCACTAATGTGTTCCTGTGGTTTGAAGTTACTATGAAATTTCAAGTAGTCCCTGACTTCAGGAGAATGAGCACATCTTTTAGCACAGAGTTACGTTGCACACGATGCACTGACATCACCAGTAAAAATGCCTGTCCAGAGTTAACACTGTATTGCACCAGCACAGCCTATATAAAACGTGTCACTAGGCAAGATGAGTAGTTTAACAATTACATGCAAATGACACGTTGCATATAGACATGCAAACGTGTGTACACTCACATCCTGAACATACTCTCCTTGAGAGCCTCTTCCCACTCTGTAAATGTTATTGTATGCAGGAAGATGCGTCGGTAACGCAACACTTGTGGTGTTTAAATGTTTGGAGAAGACCCTCCTGGAGAAAGTTCACAGGGGCAGGTCAATCTAAGCACTGAAAGAGAAATTCAAGTCCCATAGCGCATTTGAAATGCGTTCTTGCAAAGGCTGTAAGGAAATATGAGAGAAGCTCTGCTGGAGGGAAACTGCTGGGCACCAGACTTTTTTTCCCTCTAAATAAACCATAGAATAGGCTTTTAACTGCCTTTTCTTTGTAACTTTGCCCTGTTCCCTAACATTAAGGAGAAAAAAAAAAAGAAAATTCCAAGCAAAAATCCTATTCAGAGTAAAAAAATATAAATTAAACCGAAGTGTGCAATGCACACCCTTTCCTTTGCTTCCTGTTTTGTTTGGTGCTTTCTAGCTGTTTTTTTGGACAGCTGAATGGGGGCTGGGAAAGTGTTTACAATATTTTCACATGATTGAGATGGCAGAGTTCTTGCACTCCGTGAAAGGCCTTCTGTTTTCAGATGGCATTGAAAGTTTACCGTCTTTCCAGACAAAAGGAAGAGAGCCCGTTGCCAGCGGATGAGTAATGGGCATGGCCTCTGCACAATACCTCCTATCCAGTCCTAAATCTACATAGTGTTCTTAGGCTTCCCGGCTTCTCCAAAGCAACCTTTGTCTCTGCTCTGGGAGACCAAAACTGCTCGTTGGGCGAGTGGGGATGCAGCCAAGAGGGGAAGGCTCGGTGACAACAGTTGCTCAGTGCTCACTGCCCAGTATCTGCCTTCTTACTATGCTACTATAATAGTTGGAAACCCATCAACAATTGGGCATCTTCTACACAAATATGTTGCAGACCATCTGTAGAGTTTTCAGTTCCAGAAGATTCCAGTAACTCACTAAGTTTTAATACTTTTTTTTTTCCTTTTTCTTGTTAATCTGATGGGCTGCTCTGAGATAAGTGATTAAAGCAAAAGCCTGCCATAATTACTTCGGAGCTAAAACTGCACAGAACTTGCCAATTCCTGCATTTATTTTCCTACGAGCAACTTGAAGCAGGCATTTTCCACTGTTAATAACTTTTAGGTTCTATAAAGTCATTATTTTTTCTGTCAGAAAAAATGTTTTAGTGAAAATGACTGCTAATGTATTTTTTCAAAATATTAGAGCAGACGATTCTAAAGCTTTTTCCAGAGAATGTGAGCGCTTGTTGGCGTTGTAAAGACCAGTAGGTAATTTTTTTCTTGTTTCTCTTATAAAGTGCCTAGAGCTTGTCTGTTTGGACTTTATCTATATGCATATATGTAAATGTATACTACAGATGTGTGGGGTTTGTGTGTGTGAGCATGGCTTTCTGTCTACTTCGCTAAAAGAACTTCTGTTTCACGTGCTTTAAGGCTCACCAAAAGCTTTCTAAGAATTAACTAAGCATTCATTAACTGCACTTAATGTTGACTGTGTGCTCAGCTAAGAGTGGTCAGTATGAAGTTCTTATTCTTTCGCGCTAATTTGATGTTTCACAGCGACTGATTTATAGTTGTTGGGAAAATAGAAGCAAAGACGTAAGAGATGCTGCATTCCTTAAGGGTTGGTTGTAGCTGGTATCAGCAATTTGCTGATTAACCTGTAGTAACCTGTAGTGCTCAGAGTCCTGGATATACAAGCAATGCATGAAGATTATGAACAAAACTATTTTCTAAGATTTTGGGGGTTTTTTTGTTTTGTTTCTTTGAGTTTGGTTGTTTTTTTTTTTTTTTGAGTTAACCATTTAAAACAGCATTAAAATAATCTGGCTTCATTTCCTCTGCTGAAAGAGCAAGTCAGCTGAAACTTGGACTTTTTGCTGAAAGGGGGGGGAAGAAAAGCGGTAGTTTTTTTTTTTAAAGAGCACAACCATACACATTCCGCTCTGGTGCCTTTAAAGGGGACTTCCCTGTTTTAAACGCCCCTGAGCACAGAAATACCAACACCTCGTAATTGTTCAATAGATTACAGCCTAAAACATTTTACAGAAGTGCTTTCCAAGTATTTCACTGTTCCAGGTGCTTGGTCCTGCACCTCCTAAAATAATAGGCTATTTCCCCTCGGTTTTCATGTGCTTGGTGCCACAGTGAGACACATGCTCTGTATCAAGGGAAGGGGAAGTGAGGGACTGTCTGACTCCGTGCTTGCGCTTGCAGCACATATAGACTTCTCTGTCTTGCGTCACCCAGCTTGTAAAGAGTGAGAAAATAACGTGGCTTGTGCTGGGACTGTGAGATCCAAGGAGAAAAATATCATACTGTGAAGCATTTGAATGTCACTCTGCACAAAGACCCCCTGTCACTGTGTCCTCTGAGCAGCACCACAGAAAGAATAACTAATTCTGGTAACCAGCAGTACCCAACACACACCAGCCCACGATACAGCGTCTTCAGCCGTCTTAAAGTCATGCTCCAAACTGTATTTGTTGTTGTGTGGAGGTGATGTGAAGCTGAAGTCTGGTATCTGTCACGTGCAGACTGAGGAAGAAAATGTATTCTGGAAGGAAAACATGACACCTTATTTTAAGGAGGAAAGTAAAATACAACAGTTTGCTTGGCTTGTTCTTAACTAGTTTATTTTTCAACTTGTTTAGCCAAAATGAACTGAGACTTCCCTGCTTGAGAATTAAATCCCTTAATGTAGAGCCCTTAGGACTTCCTAGGCTTCTGAGAGACTCTTCCCTGTCATCCCAGGATCCGAGCTGCTCTGTCGATCACGTTGTACCTCTGCTAAGAGTCTCGGATGCCGCCTGCTCCCAAGCTGTGCAGTTCATCCATCCACGGGCCACAGCGTGGGTAACCTGAACACCCTGCAAGTCAGCGCATGGGCACTGTGTGAAACTAGGAGGTCAAAGGGACTTTCTCTGGAAATATCTGTTCAAAAAGTCTCCCTCTCCCTCTTGAAAATCCTCCCTAGTGTGCAAATGCAAGCTAACGCAGGCGGTTTAGAGTTGGGGTCTCAAGTCCGTCTCCTTATAGCTCCCTGGACACGGTTTCCAGTAAGGAGCTGGAGGCAGGGTGGCTCTGGCCGGCCCAAGGGAGGAGATAACGCAAAGTTAAACAATTCTGTGAGAGTGGAGGACTGAGTCTTTCCGTGGCTGCAGTTTCAATCATGCACTTCCCCGCTAAGTTGCCTGCCATCCCTTTGAACCCACGTCTCCCATGTGACAGAGCGGCAATCTGGCTGCTGAGCCACTAGACTAATATTGTTCTTTTAATCTCACAAAAATGTGCTATAAAAGAGTTTGATTCACATGAGAAATTAAGTATAAGATCTGTGCTCATAAAGACATTATACCATGAATGCTCTCTTTCTGCTGGCTGCAAGAATAGGTGGCTCAAGGGTGAAAGGGTAGCATTTACATTTAAATACACGTATTGGAATCACACAAACAGAAGGCTAAAACTGCTGCTCCCTCTCTGAAGGCTTTTAGAGTTTTCTGCTTTTTTTACACCGCAGCATTTTTTTTTAACGTAATCAAAAATGGCAAATGAGATCCTTAAGATCCTATAAAATAAAACAAAGAAGGTCTTTGTGCCAGCAGGATAAATGGATGAACCTTTTCAAACTAATTATTTTACTTTTCATCTGTATGTGCCGCTCAGGAGGTGAAATCCAGACACGAACCAGAGCTTTCTCTGCTGTGGCACTAACTGGTAGTGCTGGCTGTGATGCTGTTTACATTTCCCAGAGAAAGGAAATGCACTTTTTTTTTGTGTGTGTGTCTGCCAAACCCAGATTTACCCTGTGATAAACCAGAAAGCTCCTTAGCACCCAGAGAAAACTGAAACTAAAATGGGGTGGAAAGAACACTTGGTGCCAGGGTGGCACTGGCTCGGTGAAACCCTTGATGCACCCGCTTGACTCAGGCCAGGGCTTCTTCCCTTCCCTCTCCAATATCTTTCTCTCCTCTATGCAGTGATAGAGGCTTATAGGCTGGAGCTGAACAATCTCTGGAGTTGCCTTTGCTCTTTGGGACCTCTAATTGAAGAAAAAAAACAAAACAAAAAACCTCTGTGTATTTTCCTTGCATTTTTCCTCCGATTTTTTGATGGCTCTTTTATCATGATTTTCCACCACCCAAACAAGGGCCAAAACCAAACAGCATAAATAAATGCCTTAAAATTACAATGTAGCTGGAAATCAGAAATCAGGAGCTGCATTCTGAGCAGGCACTCCCCAATGTGTATTAAATTACCACATAACATATAGCTAATAACACTAATCATTAAATGTGTTCCAGATGCCGCTGAACAGTGAAGAACTGAAGATCCAGATCTGGATGTGGCAGTTCCCTAACATTGTGTTAATAATTTTTCCTTTGAATATGTATGTAAAACTGCTACCTTAATATATAACTTTGGACAGTGGTGGATCCTAAGGCTTTTTTTTACAGATTTAGTGAAATGATATACAGACTTGAGAATCTCTTCTGAGTGGAGTGACATGATCAAATCTTTAAAATGCATGTGAAGAAAGAAGTAGTGAAGGATTCTATATCTCCATGTTCAGTAGCCGTCCATGGGCCTTTTTTTTTTCGATAGAAGATATAAATAAGTTATAAGACGTACAGATGCAAAGCCCTTCTAAAGGACTCCTGACATCCTGCGTGCCGTGTGACCTCTACCAAGCATTAGGATGATACTTTCACGGAGCTGAAAGGACCACTGTGGCCCATGGATACACAGGGCCACGCTACCTGAATTCAGAGGACTTTTTTGTCCTCTGCAGAGCAGTTTGGACAACCTAAATCGTGTAAATCTGCTCTGACCCTATAAAAGTGCCTTGGTACTCCAATGGGAGAATTCCCTTCCAGCCAGCCAACAAGCAATATTATGCACTTCAGCCCACCAAGAATTTAGGTAAAACTCATCTTCTGAGGAGTGAAATATCAATCAAAGTCCATTTTAAAAAAGCAGATGGGATGGTAGATGTTCTGAGGGTCTGGTTCCTGGCCTCAGTTTCCTGTTTTCAATAATAGTGTAATGTAAAGTATCAAGTTATTCTCAAGGGAAAGAATCAGACTCTATCTGCTACCACTATCTGATAGTAAATCACCTCTCTTGTTTCTCTGGAGGATACTTAGAAGTTTCTGAGGAAGTTCTGAGGAACTTCCAGGTCGAAGCCAGAAGCCTGGACTTGGGTTTGGGTTCTCACACCATTAGACTGTGTGGACAGAAGATGATCCAAGCTGCTGTTCAAGGTTAGAAACAGACACCTCCATTCCAGTTCAGGCAATGGCACTGGATATGGGCCAAGAAGTCTGTGCTCAAAGTTTAGTATCATTAAGTCCTATCAAGCATAGCTCAACTACAATCAAATACTTAATTCCCAGCTTGAGGCTCTCATTTCACCCTCTGAATGAATAAAATCTAGCCTGACCAAACAGAGGTGGTGAGACAAGTGCTAGCGCTACTTAGAGGCTAACAACCTGATTTCTCTCTCATACCGGTTTCACGGTCCTTTAGCTCCGCTGACTTTGGTGGAGTGAGTCCTGATTTACAGCATTGCTTCAGAGCAGGTTTGAAGCTGTGCTATACAATAGCGGTGCTGGTGCCAGTCTTTGGGACCAAAGCGTGTTTGCATTTTGCATGCCACAGGACTATGAGTTCTGAGGCCCTAAAGAAAATGTTTATTTATTTTTGATCCACCGAGAAGAGATTTTCAAGAAATTAATTTAGGTTTCTCATTTGTTGCTTTAATTTTATGATTTAATACTAATTATGGTTGGGTTTTTTTCAGTGATTTGTCATTTATCAAGGTAATCCTGGGGTTTCAAATGAAATATATAGTTTAGAGTTCACAGGGCCTATATCTGTGTGTACTTTGTTAGAACAGACACCCTCAACTTGAAATTAAATCTCAAAAACGCCATCAAATCTAGAAACAAAAACCTGGCAACGAAACTGATAGAATTGGTTATCTTAGAAACTACTTGGAAATGAGTTTATCTCCTGTCACCTCTCCCAAATGTGATTTTAAGTTCACACACAATAGACTCGAATTTGCAGTTTGCCGTGCACCGTCGTGGGATTTCTGCTGCTGCTGTGCTGCTGCTTACCTCATACTGGCTTCCAAGCATAGAGCGGGTAGGAGAAATCATCTGAGTGCATCTGATCAAGGAATGAGGATCTGTGTCCTTAGCTTGTCTCTTGTTGACACAAAATACTTTTACTGTGGGAAAGCAAAGCAAGCTGAACACGATAAACTTGCAACCCCCTTCACTGCTGGGTAGTTACAGCAATGCCTGCTGGAGCTCTTCTGCAGGAGCTTCATCTCCTATGTGCTGAGGGTATTGAAAAGCACAAGTACTTTTGATGTCTCTCTGGCTTATCTCTCATATTGCCAGAGAGCCCCTCTCACAGCCCTTAGCAGCTGGTCTGTCACTGGGAAGCTGTAGAAGAATCTTATCTGCTTTGTGAGCCAACCCTTATCTTCTCAGCCAGTGCAATGGTCATGTTCTTTGGAGAAGAGATCAGCTAGTCTTCTCCCTTCCCTTTCCTCATAAAATAACCTGAAGTGGGGCAGAAGCATCAGGAGTGTAGTGCAGTGGTGAAAAGGATTTGTTTCCTGAGAGATGTCATTGTTTGTCAGTTCCCAGCAGCAGAAACTTTAAACTAATGATCTTTCCAGAACGTGGAAGCCAGCTGAGCCCAAGACTCATGTTCATGTTGTGATGATTCGATATTTTGTTATGAGTATTTCTAGCAGGGACAATGTTTTGCAACATCATACTAAGACTAATAGTATAGAAAACCATACTCTTTTGTCTCACCAAAAAGCAAACTCCTCCATGGTTATTTACCCGAAGGATCCTGGGGGCTTCAAGGCCTTTACAGATGTCAGCGTTAATGCAAAACAGACTTTGCTGATGGAACCAGGTGGCTGTGGTGCCACCTCTCTACTTCTCTTCCTTATCCTCTCACCAAAAATGCTGAGTTTAGGGAGGGGTTAGAATTTTTTTCTGATGTGCCTGGCTTGCTGGGAGAGAGCCACATAGCTGTGGTTTGTTTGCTCAACATTAGCTGTGCTGCCCGAGTGTGAAAGCGAGCATGGAGGGTAGATTCTCCCTGACTTCTGTGGGATCTGGAGCGGATCCATGAGAAATGCTACTGTTTTCAGCACTTCCCTTGCTTTGCCTAAGACCAGGCACACTGAGATATGAATGTTGTTGCAGCTGCCACGTACTACATATAAGCCACATGTTGATGATTATTGCTTTAAACGGGGTGGTCTTGTTTTCTTCCATCTAGAACCTACCGGGTTTTGTGCGATACCTGAAGTGAGAGTTTCTATTTTTAGTGTTTTTAACTGTGGACCTGGGATTTACATAGCATTGCAGTTTGGATCTATAAAAAAGACTGTCCAGAGATATATTTAGTATATTTATTGTGCAGACAAGTTTATAGTAACAGAAAACTAGTCCCTAATTAACGGACACAAATTGGCCTATTCGTTCTTCTACTGTTTGTATAATTTTATGTTGTGGTTTGTTCGTTACTTCTAGGTCCACTTCAGTCTGCTCTCCAAATAAAAATGCTTTTCTTTAAAATATAATGAACTGTGTTGCCTTTACGAGAGCTGCGTGGCCAAATCGTATTGCTCCTGTCACCCTGCTCAATGCCATGTCACACTGCCAATGTCTGGACTGAGCACTGACCGCTGGCTTCAGCAAGACTGGAAAGGAAGACCTGGGCACACCAGCTACATCGAAACTATCAAATAATATTAGTCAGAGACTTTTTCTGGAGGCCAACTGGCATGAAAGAACTTCATCTCCTACCCTCCACATCACAGTGGCCACATCCAAACTACCTATTGGAAGTGGTCCCTGACACAGGTTAATACCCAAGCTGTGCTTTGGCATTGTCTGGAAGAGCACAGGGAGGCTTGGACCAAAATTATGCCAGAGAACACAGAATTTAGTAGTATGGATGGTTTCAGGTCCACACCTTGCTGGTCCTGTTTAGTTTATTTAGTGCCAGAGTGAAACCTCAGTAATTCTGCCAGGAATCAACAGAAAAGCCCCATTGGCCTCAGTGACCAGGAGCCACTGAGAAATATAATCATTAGTTTGTCCACCTCCTGCCCATTTGGATTCTTGTTTTCTCTCATTCTGTTTTTTACCAAATGAGTACTGAAATGAATATGTATTAAATCTCATAGAGTGATAAAATTGGGTTGTTGCCTACTCAGAACTTGTTAGTTTTGAACTACCAGAGGCTTTTCACACAAGCTGAGGTTCTGGAAAAGGCAGCTTCAGCTCTCTCCCGACAGAGGATCTCCCACGGCTTTGAGCAAGTAACTAAGGTCTTCTGTGACTCAGCACCCTGAGCGGATAAAAGGGTAAAGAGCTGCGAGGTGCTGAGATACAAACACACCAGGTGCTCGAGGTCACATAAGCACATTAAACTGATGGGAACATAAAACTCCCTTTGATTTCTGTGGCAATGTTTTTCGCTTGTCTGGGAAGGGAATTTATTTCAAACCCTGAAAATGGACGTGAGTATGTTCATGATGTTTTCAGAGTCAGAGCACTGGGGGTGGGTTTCAATAAGCCTGAAGTATCTTATAGTGTGAGCTATTGGGGAGCTGCTGCTCTGTGTTTCTAGGGGTCACTCTGTGCACACATTTATCCCATGTAACGCTGTCCTTTGCTGGTCCCATTGGTGCTTCCAGTAATATAAATAAGAATTGGACAACTCACACTATAATCCTTTTCTCTCTTCTAAAGATAAATGACAGCGAAGGCCAAGTAGGTTTAAAAGCTCATCGTACGAAATGATTACATTAGGCCATGGTGTATTACTGAGGTTACAGAAAATTACCGACAGATATTGAATTAAACCACAATTTTCCAACGATCTCAGCAGCAGAACTGAGACGTTTTAATCATTGCCTTATCAGTTTGGTAGGTAACTACTCCACTGAAGTGCTGCTCAAAATGAAAAACTGTATTGTTTTGTCCTGAAAGTTTCTGGTTTCTAGCACTAGCCGTGACTTTTCTTAGAGCTCAGACATGTGATTGAATTACTGAAGCTGACAAGTACTGATTTCAACGACATTTACGCTAACGCACATTTTGCCTCAGGTTTGCTACAGGCTAATGGTGCGCTCTTAATTAATGCGGTCATTTGATGTGCAGCACCTTGCTGAACCATGAGAACCTGATTGTGTGCTTTTGCCCAATGTTCCTTTTAGGGTGAAAAGACTCTTTGTTTCTTAATTGACCTATTCATGGATCAGTCTCATAAAAGAGGCTACGAAGCCGGACACGTACGTAGTCCTACCTGGCCCGGGCTCTGCCAATCTTATTTAATGGAAATGGCAAGATGAAAAGAATAGAATTGTTGCCCAGGATGATTTACTTAGAAATTGATAACTTTTTTCAGTGCTGGGTTTTGAAAAGCAGGAAGTATGTCAAAGCAGAAGAGGAACACGTGACCTAATCTACCTTTGGCTTCTTTTCCCTTTCTGTATTGCCGCTCAAGCCTGACTCTCCCATGGGTGCTTGCATATGGCAGTGGCTCTACTCAGACCTAGTGAGACCATTGCATCAGTTAAGGATTGCAAGGCCATAATGGGTTTATTTTTTTGCAGTCTGATCTTGTAGGAAGCGGAGGAGGGCTTGCGTCTCCCTCCTACTGATAACAGCGGTGTTGAAAGTGCTGGGTGCATTCCAGGGCAAAGCCTTGGAGGCTGTGGGTCAGAGAGCTGATAATGCTCCTCTGGAAGTGCGTGCAGATTCCTTTGGTCTTCACTGGGGGAAAGCCTGGCACTCCATTGAAAAAACAAAACAAAAGACAATAACCAAATCCCAACACACAAAAACCAAACGCCATAGTCGTAGTGGCCCAAACAAAACCCCCCAATCTCAGGCCAAGCACTCCGTTTGGGGATCCTCTGGAACTGGACAAAGGCTTGAAGCTTGACCGGGGGATGAGTATCTCCTTGTCTTTTTGTGGGCAGAAGGGTGCTGGCTCTGCTCAGGCGTGAGTGGGCTGTGGTGTGTGAGGATGTGGCCCAGTGGCCCAGGCTGGTATTCCCTACCTGCTGGCAGAGGGTTTCACCACAAGCTTGAAGCTTATTCGCACAGCGCAGGCTCAGAGCTGTGCTGTGTAGCCATCACCCCAGGCTCCAGCTCAGGCTCTTTTTGACTGCCTTTAACTTTTTTAAAGCTAGATCCTTTTAGCTTATGTTCTTGTTCTAACAATTCGCTCCTTTTTTCCCCTCTCACTTTGCTGAACTCCCCACTCCTCCATCGAACCACCCCATGTGTTTATATTTTCCTGTTGCTGAGGCATGTTGTGCTGACCTGCCTGGACAGGGCTCCTTTATCACAGAGATAAACATGATGTCCCCCTCACATAGAGTTTCTATCATGTGTGACCTTTCATCTTGAACTGCCACGACCTTTTTTTTATTAATGCTGTACTGTGCTGCTTGCAGAAGCCAGGAAAGAAAATCTTTTGTTTCTCGATAGAATACTGCTAAAGGACATGATACGGTCTTGTTTTTAATCCAGCTAATTAAAATCTGCATGTGCAGTGTAACTGAGAACGCAGCCTTCGCCCACCACTTTCCCACAGGCGGGGAATAAAGGCCTTTAGTGCAGCAGCAGCTAAACACCCTTGGATAACAGAGAACAGAGCCCACAATTCATCCCAGCTTGCCTTATCATATCCGCGGAGGGCTTTTCCCTCCCTCCCCCTTTCTCTCCATGGAATCACTTACTGTAGCTATGCGCCTCTATACATCACTTCAGAATGTAATCACGTTAAAAATATGTTAGCTCGCATTTATCTAAGCCCCAGTGAGCTCTGAAGAGAATCCATTCCTAAAAAAAAGAGGGGTAAAAAAGAAAAAAAGAGAAAGAAAATGTAAACAGAGAAAGAAAATGTAAAAAGAGAAAGAAAAAGTGTCTATTTCTAATCGAATGTCAAACCTGTTCATGCTAAAACTGTTCTGCCAAGAAACTAACTGAACAACACTTTCGTACGTTCATTATCTAGGCTTCTGGGGAGCTGCTGGATGGTTGTGGTTATTGCTAAGGCTACATTTTGTGTGTGCGTTGGGGAGAGGGTGCCATGGAAATTTTTTGTGAAACATTTCCTTGGTTAGTTTTTCACTTGTTGCTTTTTGCTGGGTAACTGAGGTGGGGGATGGAGGAGGGGAAGGAGGGCAGCCGGGTGGGAAGGAGCAGAGAGAGCAGAGCGGAAAGCACTAAAATTGAGCCTCCACCTGTTTGCTCTTTCTTCAAGTCATGTTTTGTATGATGATGATGAGGTCAACAGGGAGCATAAAAACGTGCCAGGAGATTCAAAACTTGGAAGGAGATTGTACAACATGAGCAGAAAATACATTTCAGTGCATGCAGAGACGCCCGCCCCCCCAGTTCCCCCAGTAAAGCACACAAACAGGCTTTCTGTGGGCATTCCCTGGTAACCCGCACAAAGAGCTCTTCAAACAGCTGTGCCCTCCGCTAAACACCATCCAGGGGCTGCCGCGGGAAACGCCGGTTTCTGTGCTTTAACTTCCCAAGCTCAAATTCAGCAAAATACACTCGCGGTTATGAAAAGAAGGGCTTTCGAGTCCTGAATGCAACACCTCAGGAAATTATTTACTTTATTTGTTTGTAATGAATTATTCATGTCAGCCGTACTGAGGGCATGATTAAAGGCATGAAAAAGTGGTGTTTGAAATCTAATAAAGCTTATCAGGTGACACCACCCCAACTAAGGCAGCTAACATCACATTTTTTTAATACCTAAGTATTTTAAAAACAGAGAACAGACTGATTAAAAGACATCAGAAGAACTGTGCTGCCTATATATTAAAAGATGTTACAGTGATCAAGTACAACAGAGCTTTTCATCACGACTTGATTATCTTAATTTGATCTCTGTAAGCACCAAAAAAGAGATCTGTATGTTTTTTCTGCTTTTAGTGCCTACAGAAGGATAACGTTAAATAATGAATAGCTGAGTACTTATAAAACTGTGATGTTATATTCCTATAACACATCATGGAGTTACAGCAAGCATAAATTTTTATTTCCTCTGGAATTACGGTCTAATCAGCAGAATAGTGATAGCCATGAAGACTTTTATCTGTATTTTACTAATTTAAAGATATTTTTTCATATTTTGAGGGATCTATTCAATAATTGCTCTTTGATAGCGACATCTGCTTTGACACAGTAGAAAGATTGTTAATAGCAAGACAAGTATTTTCTGTAAAATGAGTGTTTGCGTATTTACATATAAGATTTATGAAGTTTTGTGTCTTCCTTTTAAGTGTACTAATCCTAACAAATATGGATTTTTTTTTTTAATCGTTACTTGCCAGCATTAAAATTAATTTGTATTTTGGGAGGGACACTTATAATTTTTATTGGCAGATGTGCTGTTAAATAATGTCCTGTAGTTCCACGTAACTAATAACATAAATTAGGGTGGTGATTATTGTTTTTATCACTAATAACTGTTGTCGTAGAGCCCTTCTCATGCAGAGGGCACATAGCAAGAGCTGAAAATCAACCCCCTTGCTCTGTTAGTCACACATGACAAGCAGCATGGCAGAAATTCCCTCTCAGAGTTACTGAAGGATACTGAAGGGTGTGCTAAAGGTCAGGCTTAAAAATGGGGCATAAGTCTCAGATCCCCACAGCGAACAGTTAATGTATGGGAAATCAGGGCAACTTTACTAAGTCCCTCAACCACCTTTTGCACTCAAAACTGCATCCAAAAAGTTCAGCTTAAGTAGGTCCCACAAGTGTTTGGGAGGTTTTTCTCAGCACACTGAGAAGGGGATCAAAATGACACCCTCTGGTCTCACATGGGGGACCTGAACCTGCGCATCAGATGTTGTGGTTCATCTGTGCTATCAGCAGATGTTTACGGTGATTCCTCCTTGGTGATACCATGGGAAAGATGGCTGTGACAAGCCGGTATACCAGGATTTTTTTATCAAGTAATTTTCAGAATTTTCAATTTCCATTTCAAAAGTTTATTTCAAAGTTTTCAAACGTCCATAATTTGTATCTCTATTTTTTATTGTCACTGTAATCTTCTGCACAGCAGATATGTACCGATCTGCCAGAACCAAGAGCAAATTCTGCATTAAGGGAAAGCTCAGAAAACTCAAGAGGCTGACCTGGCAAAGATGAAACTATTTAAAATGTTTGGCGATGGCTGCAGAAGGATCCCTTTAAGATGACCATTTTTCTTTCCTATACTAACCTCGTACCACAACAAGTTCTTAAATCAGCACCAAAAGAAGTGAAAAGAATAATTGTCATTAAATCGCTTTTGACTCTGCAAATTCCTCTCCCAATCCAATTCTCAGATTTCACTGCATCCCTTGCAAACAAAAGCCGTCCAGCCCAATTGTGCAAGAATGTTTTATAAGGCTATGAAAGGAAGGAACGGTTAATTATGCCCTTTTTAACAAATGATGAGGACCATGGCACTAATGCTTCATCCGAACTGATGATTCAAGGGGACAGTAGGAGGCTGCTGCTGAATTGCAAACAGAAACATGAGTCACCCTCTCTCTGACTCTTAAATTAAAAAACCGAAACAAACCAAAACATTAATACGATTAGAAATTACTTTCCCT
>NW_010400903.1:20367-37232 GCF_000710305.1 Buceros rhinoceros silvestris | reverse complement strand
ACCCTCAGAATGGAGGAAGAGAGCAGCAGCTCATCAGTTCTTGTGAAATAACTAAGTCAACTTATTTCTGGTGGTAGATGGTAAATGGTGTAGTCACTTAGTTCTGGAAACAGAGAAGTAACGCTGACCACATAATCATGCCCAAGTCAGGTTTTATCTACTGAGAATAACTCTGTGTGAATAAAAACTGAGTTGGGAGCTTGGGATTTAGCCTACTGCTAGCACAGTAGCAACAGCAATAATCCTAATAAGGAGTTATTGGTAACAGGACCACAGCCATGGGAAGCGGGCGGCAGCAGCGGCGGCCCAGGTCTGGTGGCCCTGCTGTTGAATCAGCATGGCTACCTACATCAACACGCAGCTTTTCACCCTTCCCTGCAAGAAATAGGGGCCTGGAGCGAACCTTCTATGAACAGTGGAAGACAGTTTTGGACCGGTAGAGTATCCAAAGTTTAGTTTTCCGGAATCGTGCCCGCTAGCGGCTAGCCAGACTTCGGCACTCTCAATCATTCATGACCCATGAGGATAGTGGTATGGTTACATTTAACATCACACAATAATCCAAAGAAAAGTAAAATAACAAGTTTTGCACGTTTTCTGGTACCAAGGGATTTCCATTGACTGCTGTTGTTATTTAAAATACATACAAACACACATACACTCAGCCTTTTTAATTCTCTCAGAGGAATTGGGAGCTGGATTGTACAGCCCAACACTTCTACCTGGCTCTCTATCACCACAGCGGGATTGGGGTAATCTCTGTGTTTGCTCCAGGTCAGGTAGCACATTGGTAGTAGCAGCCCTTTTGCTGCCACTGCAAGACATTTTTGGGTTCCAAACAGCTGAAATTAGGTAGATGCAGCCCCGACAGCTTTAACATATTGGGGAAAAATGGAACATCTCTGAAAGTTTCACTTCAAAATTTAGGCAGCATCAGATCTGGCATAATTTGTTTTTCAGAGATAAACCTGTGAGTGCTCAGAAGGGAATGCTTCTGAACACATGTAGCTGTTGGCATTTACCTCTGACGACATCTTTGGGAAACACACCAAAACAACCCCCAGGTACGAGGCGTGAATAAAGCCTACAAGCTCTTTCCTGTTGGAAAAGCCATCCTTTGACAGCAGAGGATGAAACGAAGCAAAAAAGGCCTGAGTTCAACCAAGCACGGATGGGCACTTTCTGAATGAAGTCAACTTAAAGGTCAGGGGAGTAACGTGAGCGATAAGCCACGTGGTGAGGCACACACGAACAGTCATTTGCAGATGTGCTTCCAGTCAGCTCCTTCTTTTGAGAAAACATCATTTTAACCTGATTTTTTGCACCTGCAAATTAATTACCTGGATCAGCCTCATACTTAACACGTGCCCCGTCACTTCTCTCCTCTTCCTGCTGGGGCTGCCTCTGCTCACACCTGGTCTTGATGCTTCGCGCTTGGCCTCGGGGTGCTGGGTGCTTTGTGTTACAACATTCATGTTCTGATTTCCTTGGCTTTGCTTGCAGAAATCCATCAACAAACATCTTAATGTTTTTCTTTTCATTATCTGCCATTTTTTCTTCTGTAAGATGTCCTTAAACCCAGTAACTGTTCTTTATGTAAACCTGCAAGTTCTGCTCAAAATCCTTTGACCTCTGTTTAATCCCTCTCTCTGAATTAGATACTTTCTTTTAATTTCTAGTTATGGTGTTTTCTTGTCTTCTATCTTAGATGCTTTGTTTCAGGTAGTAAGATTTTTAATTTCTAATTTTGTTCTCTCCTGTATTTCAAAATGCTTTAATTTTTCTGACCCCACTTATCACAGCCCTTGCCTTAGACGTGTTGTCAGAGACTCAGCTTCTCGCATTGTGTATTACCTAAGAGCTTTGTACTTCTTACTTACTTGGAAGGAGTTTCTGTCTCTTCTGCTTGAATCTGGTAAGTAATCTAACAGAAGTTACAGGGTGTTTATGTCACTTGTGAGTTTAGGATTTAATTTCTTATTTTACCAACAGCCAAGATGATAATTGGCTTCTATAGTGAAGATGAAAAGTATGAGCTATCTGAGCTTAAACTGAGGTTCTGGGGGGACCACAGCCTTAAAAGCAGTGAATTTAGGAAGCAAATGTAAACTTTCTTAATGTGATGAAACATAATACACTCCTGTGAAGTCTGTTTTAAAAAATGAGAAGTGCTAATTAATCATGCTTTGAACTTAGTAGAAGAGGTGACTTCAACTCTGACCTTGACTTAACTAACTGGCAAACTACTATTAATTAAAACACCCTTTAAATTTTTGTTTTAATTCTCTATATGTTTTCTTGATGAAGATCATAACAGAAAGTTAAGCAGTTGTAAAACTCTTCTTTCCAGTTCTAAGCATTTAAACCTGGAACGAATTCTGCTGAAGCTGCTGGGAGCAAGGGAGTAAAACCACCTGGCCTGTGAGCTGGGGGAGCAGCAACTCTCCCAGCTCTGTCTTGCCTGGTGTCCTGCTTTGTCTCTGTCAGGTTCATTGTGGAAATAAATTATCCTTTGTCACTATGTTGTTGGTAGATTTAAATAATTCTTAGCAGATTAGCGAGACACAGGTTTTCTTGGCAGAAATCCTGCTGATTAGACTCTGTGGCACAGTGAACATCCAGCTGTTTTATTATTTTCCTTTTAATGACCATTTCAAAGTAATGCCCTGAATAACCAGTAGAGACTCTTCTAAATAAAGGTACAGTGCTTGCTACCTCCCAGCCTTCCGGTGTAGTGGTTGCTTTCAGGCAGTCTAAAATTTTAGTTTTCTTCTTTCCTTGCCTTATGGGTCTGGGAAATGTTTTTGTGTTTCACGTGTTGGCAATTCAAACTCTTGGAGAGCAGCTCCTCTTTAATACAATACCAACCAAAAAACCAACAAGAAGGTTGGAGATTAGTAAACCTCTGATGTTCTAGGCAAAGAAAACAGATGCAGGAAAATAATTTAGCTCTCCAATAAAATGTCTCAGCTTTTCTAATTACTTTCTTTAGGCCTTTCTGATCTGACTCAATCACTGGCTGTTGTGTGAGCCTTTTACTTCTGATTGGACTTACTGATTTTTTTTTTTCCACTAGCTCTCAGCTTCTGATAAACCCTCCAATTCATGCCCCAGCTTCCTGTTTCTGATATGCAGAACACATGTCAGAACGACTGGCCTAACTACAAATGAAAAACAGTGAGAAAAACTCTAAGATGTAAGAAAGGAGAAGTACAAACACCATATGAGCTTCAGGATGTTAAAATTGAGATTCTAGAGATTCAGTTGTCTTGTAAATGAACCTGAGATTTTTTTTTCTTTTTAATATACAGTTCTTTGGGTTGTAAAAGATTCAATGAACGCATGGCTGTTTCTCATTAGCGGTGGCTGTCACTAAAATGAATATGTTGCTGAGTGTTCAGTTTCTGGGAAACGTGGTTGAAACATGAGCAGCTCTCTCGATGCAGAGCTTGGAGTCAGATGTTTTCAGAGGGGATGTTCCCCATTAAGTAATGACAGAGAACCATACGGAACACATTACAAATCGAAATACTGATTGATGAAGTGCCTGTGGTCAGCTTTCTACAGAAATGAGAATTCTGAACGTATTATCACGTCAGCATGGAACTAATCTCACGTACAACCACATTCTGTTTTCATTTCTTTTGCGCTTCACAGTCTCACACGTGCTATTCCAGATCACGTTTATAGTGAACAGAACCTCACACCAAAGGAAATAAAGCGTCACTTTGAGCTCTGATGTTTCATTGATTTAGCCCAGTTCACAGAAGCCTGATAAGTCTGAGTGTGTTCACACAGCTGGTGAGCTATAAACTCTTTCTCCCCATAGCAAACTTCTTCCCTCCTTCCCAAGAGCTGGGAGAGGGGACGCGGAGGTTGCTGCAGCATGCCAGCACTGCGCAGGGAGAAGCGGGGTCGCCTGGGAAGGCAGGGTGGGTGCTGTGCAGGTTTGAATTTATCAGGCTAAAAGCTCCAATTTGGCTTCCCAAAAGTAGATGCCTTCCTTCTCCCACTTAGCTCATTTGCAGGGTTGAGCGGGGAAGATCTCCTGGTTCATGCTGACCAAGCGAGGTCACTTGGTTTGTTTGCATTCACGTTACTTATTACTCTACCTTCAAGTTCAGGTTTCTTCCACGTACGGTGACCTCTTCTGTTTTACACAGCAAGCAAACAGGGCTGGTCATGCGAGGTGTGTACAGCTATTCACTGTGTACACAGGTTGCAAGTGAGTGCAGGTCTGAGTCACAGAACATTTAAAGAAAAATATATAGTCAAATGGCAAACTTAGAAACTTAGCTCACAGTATCTAATGCCTTTATTTTTTTCACACAATTCTTAAATGGTGCTTCAGCAAAAGCCTGCGCAGGGCTCACAGACTTGGACATGCATTTAGCACGGTGTTATGAACACTTGAGTATTTCTGTTTCTAAGATCCCAGTGTGAGATTATTACAGTGCTAAGGCGCATCAGGTGCGAGAGCCAAGTCTTGCTTATGTCTTCACTAATGGAAACTCACTCAAGTGAAGAGTTCCTTGGTTTATGTTAGCACGGCTGAGCCCACAGGTTGGCCCTGGACCTAAGAATTTGAACACAAGGGGAAGTAAAATCAAATGTCTACTAATGCCTAGAAGTGTGAACAGTGGACAGGGCCTAAAATTAAAAACGAGCAGAGAAAAATATCAGGCATTTGTAATATGGATCCATTATGTAAAATGGATAATTTTAGGGTCTGATTTTTCATATTCATTGACTTCAGACAATTAGGACCTGATTATTCAGGCTTGTTAAGAACACAAAATCCTTAGCTGACTTCTTTTAAAACTAAATCTTTGAGGTTTACAGCAAAAATTATAACAGTCTCCTGAACTTCTGTGAGGGTTTTTTCTCTTTCAAAGAATTAGCCATGGCAAACTGTTTTCCGGGGATCTGATTTCTGCCTTTCAGACTTCTCCAGATGTTCCTGCAAATGCAGAACAAATGTACCTTGCTGATAAACAATTTGTTAGTTTTCACTTTGTGTTTATTCATGGCAGAAATCTGTATTGATTTGTATGCAAATGGTAGTGTTTAAAAGTGCTTCATTAATTCAAAGGATACATAAATGTAGACTAAAATGAGGAAACATGTACAAGCAGCTGTTCAAGAATATCAGATTTTAAGCTATCTGTAACCTTAGTAATTATTTAAATGTTCTTTGTTATTAGAAATACAACGCAGAAGTTCTAATGACAATAATGATCAGTAATTAGCTGAGATTCTACTGCCTTTCAGATACGTAAGTCATGAAGTACTAGAAGTCTTTCTGATAGTGATGTTTAGTCATTGGCAACAGATACAGAATTTTAATGGGGTTGAAGGGCCTTGTGGCAGGAGGAATGCTGAGGGAGCCTCAACCATCGTTCAGATCACCTTCCTTATGTACAGTCTTCTTACCATGAACGAAGACCCTGCCAGTCTTCATGGCTCTTCATACCAGAGCCAGGAGCTCTGCTCTCAGAAAAGGCTGTTGCAACTGTACTTTTGGTATCATCCAGGACTGCAAGTTTTGCCTCAGACAGGTCACAGAGCTGGTATCTGGCATGAGCTGCAGATCTCATGTAATCCTGCTGGTCTTGGAGGATCAAATACTCCAGAGTCCTCACTGAAACTGCTCCCTCAGCCTAAGATGAGCAGTAGGAGTGATCCTTATCTGGGCAGGAGAGCTGCTTAGATAAGGAGAGGGAAATGCTAATGGCATTTTCTCATCGTGAGTGAATCCCCAGAACTGTCATTGTGGGATATTCCCATAGCACACCAGCCTGGCTTGAGGTTTTAGTGCCAGAAAGATTAATACTGGTCTCACTAGGTGCCTAGTAGCAAGGGAGCGCAATAAGATTTTTGTAGCCAGAGTAGCAGCCAGAGGATAGATTTTGTGACTTCCGCATTTGTTCTTCTGTGGCATGAAGCAAGGGTGTGGTGCCTGTGCTCTTTAAACTGCTCCAAGGCAGAGCTGAGCAGGCTTGCTGTCCTGCAGACCCCGGCCATGCATTCGAGCTGCTCTCCTGGGCTGGAGCTAGCACTGATGTGAACGTGTGGTGGACAAATTTAGAGCTGAGGAGAGACCCCAGCCAAATCAGTTATCTGAATGCTGAGGCCACCTCTTCTCTTTCCAGCACTAGGCACCCTAAAACTGATAAGCTGTATCAATGAATCTGAGGTTTTCTCATCGATCAGATAAAATAAGGGAATTCCTCTTTCTCTCTCCACCGAAAGTTTCTAAGCTTCTAACGGGACCTAAATGGGGGAATTAAGAGTCTAGATATGACTGAATTTATCTTCTCCAGGGCTCAGTTTGTTTTGGTATACATGAAGATAACGGCATAGTTTGGTCTCGGATAAAATGCTCAGATAGCATTACATGTATTGCTATAGCTGTTGTTACCATTTTCCACAAGTATGAGCTGTGGGGAGAGAAGACTTGCCAATACCGTCAGCGTTATTACAGATTGCTGTTTCCTTTCATTCTTGTATCTTCGGAATGGCTTTGTTCAATTCTGTTCCTTTGATTGCTTTATTTTTCAACTTGCCAATTCTTATACATTTCATCAGCCTGAAGAATAATATTTTCAAAAAACTCAAGTAACTTAAGACCTTCTCTCTTTCTCAGATGTGATCTGGGGCTTACATGTTGCCCTGGAAATGCTATTACCTGCCAAAATTGTGGTGAAACTGCTGCGATACAGACATCTAAGACTTCTGAGACTCTTGGTCTCCTATAGAAGATCTGGAACTAGTACAACCATTTAAGTTACTGGTATGTGCTTTTATTGAAAAACATCCCAGTACAACCACATTTATAGATATAAAGACATCTTATGTTGTTGCTTCCCTGTACTACTATTTCCTTTCTAGATGGAAGTAGGTGATACTGCTAAAGAGTACCAGTATAACCGCATCAGTATTGAATGTTGTACTGACTGCATCTGACATCTTGCTGAAAGGTGTGACATAGGCTCCTCAGCGCTAGTCTGTTAAGATTTAAGGTCTAATTCCACAAAACTTCTTTGGTCTTGTTTTAGCTTGGGGCTTTTTGCCTGTTTGGCTCTCTTGAAAGTTTTTGCGGTTGGATTTGTGCTGCCAAATCAGATCAGGATTCAGACTTTGGGTAGGACTTTGGGTATTATTGTTTTTGTCTCATAAAAACGATACGATAAGAATTAGGCACAGTGTGAATGAAGAGTAAGGCTTGAAGCTTTTGAAGCAGAACCAGCTCTCACCAGAGAGGAGTCCATGCTAGTGTTGCACTTCATTTATAGGGCTCATTTTGATCTTCCTTAGAATTTTTGAAGCAGTCATCTCAGAACTGAACAACATGGTTGCCTAAAAAGTAAACAAATGCTTTTAGAGGTGGTAAGCAGATCAGATTGGGTATGAGTTCTGAGAAGGTACAAAATTAAGTCGGCTTTATTTAGCAACGGTTACTGCACAGGGGTAGCACTGCACGTGACTCATCCCCAGTGTTGCAACACCATCAACCAGAGAGAGTGGATGCAGAGAAGACTGTTTCTGGCCTTGCTGTGAATGCCAGTAAGATGTCTAACCACTGACAGTTGTGCTGTTTCTCAGCTCAAGTGTTAGTCATATACAGGAAAAAAAAATCAAAATTCTGATGTTCCTCAAGTCACACTGGGTAGCTACTAACCAAGTATTACAGCTGCTGGATTTCCATAGGCTGCTCCAGGACCCCTCAGCCGAGAGATCACATCTGGCCACTGGGGAGCAACTTTGGGTCTACTGATTCAACAGGAAAACTGGTTTGGTCCTGAGCTTCCCCATGATTGTCTCAGTTGCAGTGTCAGCCAATCTGGATCATGCCCTGAGTTGCAGTTGCTGTCCTATTACGTAACGTTAATCATTACTTTTTTTTTTTTAGTACCAGGAAGTTTCCATCACCTTTTGCTTTTCTGGAATGATGTGGGACACCCACCCACCCCTCACCCCCATTCAAAATTCCCCAACCTCTTCTTTTTCTGCCCATCCCACTTGTATGGTGCAAGACTACCGCTGCCAGAAGGACCAGCAGTTGCTGCAAACCCCATCACGCGTTGTTCAGTTTTGCTTTTTATCCCTCTCTTTTGCCGAATTGTCTGATGACTGAAAAGCATCAAAGACAAAAGGAGAACATGAAGCAAAGGTGGGACTTCTTTCTTTTCCTCAGGGACACTCAGCTCCCAAAAGATCTGAAACAAGGGGGCCCTGCTAAGTCCCACAGCAAGAGCACGTTTTTATGTCTCGTTGCTTTAAAGCATACATCTGACACGAATTAATCTGCAGGGTTTTCAGTCATTTCCCATCCGCTGCTGGGGCAAATTAGACTTGCTGATGTTGTTTTGGCCTAACCCTGAAGCAGCATGAAAGGAACGGCCCAGAGGGAGAGCGAGCATGTTCTCCTTGGCTCTTCTTCCATGTACTCTCTGGCCCGTTCAACAAAAAAAAATGAGTTCAATTGGCCTGAAAGGCACTGGGAGATTGAAAACCCCTCTGTAGTACCTTAAAGAACCAAAATTACTTAATTAATGTGGAGGCCATTATGTGTGGTTACCATATGAATGAGCGGGCTGCCTGAGTTACAGAGCAGGAAAGAGGAGAGGATATCTGAGGTCAGCCTTGTCAGGGTAAAGGAATCCTAAACAATGAGGGCATTGGTTTAAGATTTGAGGAAGAATTTGAAAAAGAGCCCTGAGAGTGAAATTAAATGAAGCATGGGAGAGTATTAGTGGAGATTAGCGGTGCTGTGAAGGAACCCAGAGCAGACTGCCAATGCCCCTGAGCACAGGCGGCTTCCACGGGGCTGCTGCAGGCAGGAATTGGGCAGGACGCTGCTGGAGTCGGGCTGAAAAGTATTTTCTTGAGCAATGTTAGAGTTTCGTCTTCCACGCTCCCTCTCTTTCATTGACTTCTGAAAAAGAACATGCCCCTTTCAGCTGCATGGGTTTTTACTTTGCCAGGCAGACTTATGACAGAAGTCAAAAAACAACAACAAAAAACCCTAAACCCCCCAAAAACCCCAAAACAGAGCTAAGTCTTAAAAAGCGCTCTGGCACTCCCAGTGCAAAAGTGAGACTCACTTCAGTAGCACAGGGTTGTCATCGTGAAGGTGCTGCTTCAGATGAGGAGGGGACAAAGCCTAGTGAAACGACTGAAATGCGTGTCTGCGTGTACAGTGAGGTCAGTGAAGAACCCCACGAGATGCGTTTGCTCACGTATAGAACGGAAGGGATGGATGCTGACTTACTGAAAACTAGGTTATTTTTCGGTAATACGACTGCTTCCTGTGATCTAAATTTTACAGAGTTTTTTGAGGCCATTTCAAGATTTTTCTCTCTGGAGTTCATCGTATCATCCATAATTTCCAGGAGGCAGTACCCATGCTAGAATAAGCATCCGTAGGACAGGAATCAGCTGAAGGTGGTAACACTTTGTAAGGTATTTCCTGGCTTTGGATTCACATACTGTCTTTTTGAAACAGTGTTCACCGTTCTGGAGTAACAATCCCGACTGCTGGATATCAGTTCCTAGCACTTTTCCTATAAACAGAATTGTTGCTAAAAACAAGGGGAGAGAAAGTGAATCATCCCTCTGAAAATACTTTCATTGTGTGTAAGTTTCCCGGAAGACAATGGACTAGAGCTTGAGCAACATTTCCAAAACTACTCACAGAATCCCTAGATGAGACCTGCCAGAGCCTGGTCATATTTCGACCATGTCCTTCAGCTGTAACTGATGTTCCCAATGGACCGTATGGATTGCTAGTGCCTGACAGCTCTGGAGAACAGTCATCCAGTGCTCTGGTGTTAAACACGGCTGTACTGTGATACCCAACAGTTGGTTGTGTGGACATAATCTTAATATTCATCTTCGGAAAACTGCATTGTATCCTTCTCTACATCCTTATTCATAAAGACTGCAGATAATTGTGTATTTTACGACTGTTAAGTCTCAGTCACTGGGGCTTAGCCTTCCAAGGCAGCTCCTGAGGCTCCAAGGGAACCCGTGTGCCTAAACTGCCTCCAAGGAATCGAACAAATTCTGTAAGATGCCTTGTGAATATCTAAAGCTTCGCTGGTTTACATCCCTAAAACATTTAGGAGCTTCTGGGAAGGAGGTTGGGCTGGAGCCCTGACTTAATAATCCTAATAGTTTTCAAGTAACACTGAAACTGAGTCTGGCTGCTGTTTTAAATTGGAGTGAATTAGTGGGAATCCACACAAATGGTGCTTCATTGCATAAACTGCATTTCAGAAGCAGCTTGGATGACATTTTCCAGTGTTCCCTCTGCAGCAATTGTTTCATTCCTCTGCAAAAGAACAATTTAAGTTACTGAATTTTCCCTCTGGATAGGAAAAAATTACCCCCCTCTCAGCCCTTTCATTTTTATTTTCCCTTCTATTATTTAATTGAAACCAAAACTGTTTGAAATATTAAATACCATTGGAGGCCTCCCATTACTAAGGCTAGACCCATGTGGGAAACAATTTTCTAACCTGCAAAAGTTTTGTGTTTTCCTAAACATTCCTGTTCTGCTCTGGGACAGAACCACCCCCCTTTAAAGGTAGGAGTACGTGTGCTTGTGTTTGTGTGGGGGTGTTAGCAGTGTGAGATGGGTGTGTAACCACCCCCCCAGAAGTTTCAACATCAAAATACCTCCTTTTTTCCTGACCAAAGAAAAGAAATAGTTGCCAAAAAACCCCCAAACCACAACATCTTCCGCTTGGTCTAATGGAGTGTGTACAAGTGGCTTAAGCTTGGCTTTGCAGTGAAGCAGAGGAGGGGTGTCCAGGCAGTCGGCTGCAAGCCTAGCGCAGAGGCAGAGCTACCTGTTGTGCTACAACTGAGGCTAGTCCTTGGTGGCATGAGAATTTGGACACAGTAGAAACAAGTCAGGAAACCCTCCAGACCTGATGTGGGTTTCTGTATATTTTTTTCCCCATAAAATAGAAAATCACATCTTACAAATGAGAAACAAAGGCAAAGCTAGCTTGGGTTTTTTTGGATTTTAGGGGTTTTTGCTTAACTCTAGAGCTAGAAAAGCAGACAGAGGAATTGCACACCCTCTAAGCAGTCTGCATTGCTCCTGGTAACAGTAAGGTACGTGATGCTCCTGCTAATTCTGAGTTGACCACGGAGTTACTCAGCACCTCCTCCTGCACCGCAGCACTCATTGCTCAACATGTGGCCTAAACAGAGTTTGCAGCCGGGTGTTACGTTCTGTTAACATAATGTATAACAACAATTTTGCCAAACATTGATCTAATTGGCACTGGAGGGCGTGTTTAGTTAGGAATGGTTTTTCTACTAACCGTGTTGTAGGGTATATAGTCCCAAAACACAAACAATCCCTGTTTCTCCACTCCCATCTGAATAAAACACAGAAACTTTTTATTGAAAGATTTTTGTGTTACTTCAAGCAGACTTTAACCCTGATGCTGCTTCTTAATGAAACCTAATTACAGAAATGTGATTTCATTTTAAGAGGTTTTTCTCTGTCCTTGCCAGTTCGTAGCAATTAGGAATCCTTTGCCTTAGAGCTCACATAGAAGGGAGACTCATATTACTTAAACTTTCAAGTCTTTTTTTTCATGTGCAAACCACAAATATATTAACTTCCAATGATTCACAAATTAAGCTAATAAAAATAAAGGCAGGGAGGCTGGTAGCTTCGTACTTTCTAAGAGTTAGGGAACGGCTTTTTTTTTTACTCTCAAACCTGAAGAACAGCTTAAGTGTCAAAGAAAAAATGAGTGATACATGAGATCAAGAACTACATAGTTCTTTTAAAGGATTCTGAATAACTAATGCATTATTAAAATTCCTTTTAATGGCTGGTGCTCCTTCTAATTAGTTAAACTACTTAAGGAAGTATTTCAGTGCAATCATTAGCATAGAAAGCCTGATTGTTTATGCCTTTTGATCATTGATGCTATCAGGGAAGATGTTGGGTTTTAATATTCTTGAGAAGGATGAGTAGAGTTCTGACTGCCCTTCACGCTTCTTAGTTGTAACATTATATGTCTAAGACCCTTAAGTTGCGTATAGATATCATCTTATTTCCTCTCATCAAATGTTTTTGTAATAAATGCCCTTTTTGTACTATTTATGATATGCTATCCAGTGAGCTCCTTGGGAATCAAATAACGTAGATGTAAGGGAGAGAGAACACATCCTCCTTTTTGCAGGCTGTGTGGACTATATTGTGCCCTGGAGATAAATACTAGCTTCAGGATTTTTAATGAGGTATCTGACTCTCTATGATTCAGTGTGAGTAGTCATAGAGGCTGGATCATCTGCCATCTGGATTTCATCTGTTCGTATTTGACCTGGGTTAACAAGGTCTACCAGCGTAGGGATAAAGAGGTATTTATGCAAAGAAATGTATCAGCTAGTTTTGTTTGGCAAGTTTTCCTCTGAAAATCGAGGAGGAATCCTCTCAGATGAAGCTTTCCGACAACACTTCTCTTCCTTCCAGCCTTGAGATAGTGTTGCCTTACTGGGCTTTGCCTTTGGTTCTTTCAGATCAGCCCAGCGGTGAGGTGCATACCATGAAGAATGTCAAATGGAAAGCTAGCTGGTCTGAGGACATTTAGAAAGTCCCCAAATCGTGCATGCATTTGTCAAGGACTAAATTCATTCTTGGCATCAGCACGTTTTCTAACTGTTTGGTCCTTAGGGACACCTTGTAGCAGAAATCAGATTAGCCTCTTTAGCCTGAAGTGCCAGAAACTCTAATTACACTGTCAGTTGTACCTTTTCTAGACCGAAAGCAGTGACAACTTCATACTGAAGAAATCCATTCTGGGTGCACACAGGAAGCTGAAATTTTGATCTAGAGAGAAACTACTAGCTGTACAGTCCTGCTGCCTTGGGTAGTGGCCAGCAGCCAAGCTGACTTCAAAACGTCTGCCAAAGCTAGTGCCAAAATAGCCTTCGTTGGGCAGGTAGATAGGGGCATTTTACGTGAACCTGCTTCAGAAAGCAGCTCGTTACCAGATTCAGAACCGTGTTTCGTGACTCATTAGCTCACGTTGCGCTCATAGGTAGGCTCCCTTATTTGGGCTGACTTTCAAAATGCTGATGAGAGCGCACCCACATAAGTAGAGCTGAGTGAATAATGAAACAGAGAATAATTTATCCGCCACGTTTTGGTTCGGTTCGGGGTGTTCACAAGAAAATAGATTCGGGAAGGCGGTCGTGTGTGTAATGTTTTACATGCATCAGTCCAGGAAATAAAAAATGTGCTGTCGAGCTGCTTGCTGCTTACACATGCACACGTGCAGCTCTGCCACACAGACCGGTGGATGCAAACGAAACCTTTGGTTCGGGAAAACTACGTCTGCAACACTCCCCCTCCCCCAAACCCTGCTTTCTGCTGGTGAAACACAACCCTGTGAGCATTTGCAGACACCAGTCATAAAAACAGGCCAGGCACAGCAACAGTTAAAGATTAATAAAAAAAATATTTAGAGTCACAGAAAATAGGGGAGTTTTGTCAGTGTGTGTCCCCCCATCCAGCTGTCCCCTTCGGAGCGTTTCACTGGGGAGGAGAATAATGTCGTCCTCACGACTGCTGTTAGAGGTGGCTGAATGTTTGGTTTAGGCAAAACTGACAAATTCAATTCCTTATTTCTGCTTACGTAGACTTTACAACGTCTGCCAGAGAATCCTTTTTAAAAGGCCTTTGAGTCATTGTAACTCAATTGCGTTGAAAAGTTCAGGCGCAGTCATTCGGTTTCCAGTCATGGCTATTGCAATTTAGACCGTAAAGGAAAAGAAACCCGAGGAGGGAGCCTGTTTCAGAGTGAAAGGCGTGATGGCTTCCCACTCCCAGCTCTTCAGTCAGAGTCTTGTTTAAAACTGTCCTGAGTTACAGGAATCCTGCCGTTAGCAGCCTCTTGTCCCTGCCATGTACGAGGAAACCTCTGTCAGCAGTCATGGGGAGAAGAGGCAGTTTCATGAGGTGAGGGGGAGGTTATCCCTGATTTTAATTACCGGCATTTTATTTCAAACTCTTTGTTCAATATGCTGTGTGACTATCTACCTGTCTCGTGAACTTACGTGGCAAAGAGGGAATTGCTAGCCTGGAGAAGCAGCTGTGGTATCAATGCACACAAAGTTCCCGTGTTTATCAGCTTAACTTGCTGACTACTCAGGCCCCTAGCCCTGCAATGTCCAGAAGTAGATAGGCACGCTGCACGCTTATCAGAGAGGGATTAAAAGTATCTAAAGCATTCGAGCAATCTCTCTGGACGCAGATGCATCAGTTACCGTCAGTATAGGAATACATCGGTTTTTAATATGTACGAGAAAATGCTGGAAATGTCTAGTGCACTTTGAAAATGCTTTTGGGGACCTGAAGGGATCTTTCTGACTATACCAGCTGGCCTAAAAAAGTTTCTCTCTTGCCATGCAAACCCTGCCTCAGAGGTATCCCAGGCTATCCCTTATTTCCAAAGCCTCTTTCAGAGCAGTGCATACATCTCCTTGTGTTTCAGCACTGGAAAGCCTCCGTTTTGAGTGGGATCTGTAATTAACACTACTACAACTAAAATCTCAACAGCTTTATGTGCAAAGGAACCCAAACGCTGTCTTTAGCTCAAAAACTCTGTGCATAAATTAAGGGCTAACATTAATTTAATCCAGTCTGAGCATAGTTATATTGCCCTTATCAAAAAATTCCAAACAGTAACGGCTCTCCATAACTTTCCTGGATAACCTCATATATAACTTTCCTATTTATTTATAGTTCCTCCCCAAAGTATAAGGGAAGAAGTTAAACAGAGTTCTTCAGAATAAACTCTGGGCTACGCAGCCTGAAGCATGACAGCTTCAAATTTTAAAAATAGTTTGCCCTTTTTGTGGCCCAAGCATAAACCTGTCCAGTGCACATAAAAAAGCAGGCGAGGCTGCTGAGGTGTTACTCGGAAGAAACACAACGGTCTGAAAACATGCAGAGCCTCCTGCCCATACAGCGCTTCTCCGAAAGCACCAGATCTGGCATCTTAAAAGGCTGCGTGTGACTTCTGTGACTTTGATTGGTTTCTTTCTTTAATTAAAGGAAATGATTTAGCTGAATTTCAACTTTTCTGAAGATAGAGCTGCAGCTACCGCAGAAGAATTTCTGCCTAATGACTATTTAAAGTGGGTGTTGAATTGTATTGTGTTCTTATTTTAGTGTAGGTGATTCCTATTTTTAAGAAATGGTTAGACAGTGGTTACACTCTGTACCATTACATTTATTACTGCTTCAAAATTTTGCTTTAATTGAGTTTTTGTAGTCTTATAGGAATTATCACGGTGATTTACGCTGCTTTATGCTCTGTAACTAGTAACAGACACCAGTCTTCATCGCACTTTTTTGCTCTGAGCACTTGATATGTGATTTTTTTTCATTGATTTGGTTTGTGCTGTCCCAAATAAATATTTTCACAAAGTTTTCTGTCACCAGATTTAACACCATCGCCACAGCACCTGACACTGTCCTGACTTGCAAGGATCACTTTGAGGGCTTAGAGTCCCTGGCTGTTTTGCTCTCACAGCTTATTGGGTCATTTTTGTAATGAGTCTTGGAAACTAGTCTGGAACCAGCAGCTTCTTTTCAGACACTTTTGAGTGGTTCCAGTGATGAGCTGGCACAAGCAATCACACTGTGCAAGAGAAAATCAGCCCAGAAGGTGCACTTGACAAATGGGGATTTAAAAAAAATTCTCCTTTCCCCCTGTCCAGCTGCCTGGTCACATCTGTTTGGCTACATCCTTGTAATCTAACGAAACTGATAGATAAAATATTAGCAATGAATAATTCAAAGCCCTCTGAATCCCCCAGCTCTTTACTTTCCCCACAAATTTCCAAGTGATTTGAAGAAATAGACGTACTCCATGGTGCCATTCAGCAATCCAGATGCACCGGTCCCAAGCTGAAATGGTTACGTTTAAGGGAAACATAACTGCTGAAAGCACACAATCTTTTCAGCGAGAATCTACCCATTTTGATTAAATTTGGGGTTATATTTTGAGCTAGGTAAGAGGCTTAAAAATTGACAGGGAAAGTTGGGAGTACAGTTAATATTGCAGCTTCTAGAAGGTCTGTATCAGGATCTTTTCAAACAAGTCACAGGTAAAACTATGATCACATTCACTGCTCTTCTGTTATGCCTTTTCCATGTCTTTGAGTGTAATAAGAGGTTGACAGTTGCATTTCCTTTTGCATGGCATTTCCACATCTCAAAAAATCTGCCATTGTCTGCTTCCTCCAAAAGATAGGCAGAAGAGTCCCATGTCTCCTTTCTGCTCTTACAGATACGCTTCAGCACCATAACCCCTTTTTTGTTTACAGATTCAAGGTGTACAACACAATGTACAAATTGCTGCCTGTAGAGTAAATTCAGCTATGTGTGCTGTCTGATTAACTCAAGACTTCTAAATTATGTATTGTACTAATTACATGTAAAGAAGCTAATTACACGGCTAGAGTTGCTTGTTGCTGCTTGTGCAGGTTCTCAGAGTGCAGAACCTCCGTTATCTATACCGTGATTCTACAGCTATCAACCTGCTGATTCAGAAGTCCCTTTTCCAAAGGTCAAAACAGGTCATTGAAATATCCTTGGCGATTTAAGTTGTGCTATTTTCATTTCCTGACTCAGCTAGGTTTCCGATTCTAGGCTCAGACTCATGACCTCCCTTTGTTTTTCTGATAAGACCATGGACGTTGCAAAATGCTGATGGAAAGTACACATGGGAGAGCCACATTTTACATATAATTTTATTGCAGTCACTGAGATTATCCTTGAACTAGTGCCTAGTACTACTTGCCTGATACCGTCATTGCATTCC
>NW_010400903.1:2064-20302 GCF_000710305.1 Buceros rhinoceros silvestris | reverse complement strand
ATTCCTGCACCTTGCAGACTTAGAGCATCTCTCACCTACGCTTTGCCTGATGGGGAATGATGCTCGGATATAATGTATATCCATATTGAGTAGAGGGCAGACCTAAACCAAGGGTAATTGTAGGGAGCAACATATATTTTTTCTTCAGGAGAACAGTGGCACTTTTACTGGAAACTAAGCATGGAAAGAGGTTGGAGGGACACATAAAGAAGGAGTTCTCTTGTATTTGTTCAGCCCGAGTTTAAGTTAATTGCCCTAAGCGCTGAAAGGCATGAATGTAACATTGCTGTGAGTATGGGTTTGCTCTACAGCATGCCCAGTACCCTCACTGGGAATCCCAGTCTCCTGGAAATGGGTTATTAGAGACTCCTTTAAAAACTGAGATGTGGGCCCTCAACTCTATGACCACACAGAGGATGACAGAATAACCTAAAGGAAGTAATCATGTAGACCAGGAGCCATCAATGACCCAACTCCTTTCCCCTAAAGAAAGGCAGCATAATTGTATTAGCATTAGAACATCCTTCTGTGACTGAAAACACTCGCAAGGCGGTGCCAGCATGTTGCTGTTTGCATCCAAACAATAATCAAGATCTCACACAGTGATGATTTGTTGTCAGCTATTTTTCCTGCACTAAACAAGTCTGACACTAGCAGCCCACAAGCTAATTAGCTCAAGTATCTGGCATGGGAATCTGCATTATAGCTATCAGCAGAACATCCACAGAACTGAAATAACCAGCCAGTTGGACTGATGCTCTGGGGAGAAGAAGAGTGTCTCCTTGAGGTGGAAAATAAGAAAGGTAAATGTTGATAAACAGGATTTCCACAGCCCCATCCCTCCACAGGGTTTTTTAAAACAAAACTTTGAAAGAAAATTTTTCATATTCACTGAGCTGAGTGCTTCAGACTGAATATTGGTCACTTGCTCTTTTAATTTCTTTTTACTTTCTATCGCTCCTTTCAAAATTTCTGGTTTATCTTTTGCCTGTTCTTAACACAAATAACTGGGTTCTGGAATCAGAATATCTGTCCAGGTTCCTTTATAAGATGCATTGTGGGATGCCTGGCTGTTCAAATGCTTTTTGTGGCTCTCTTGGGGTACCACTGGCATCACGTGCTCATGGGGCAGCCAGAATTCAGAAACAGCAAATGTTTTACAAATGCAGTGCTGATGGTAAAGCATTGCAGGAGGCTGGAAAAGTTGAACTGTCCAAGACGAAAAGGTACAGGAACAAACTGAATGAACAGGACATTAATATTTTGACTCCTTGTCAAGCTGTTCATATTTAATTTCTTTTTTCTTTATGTTTTACAGAATTAGAACACTCTGGTTTGCTGCCACTCTCACTGTACTCAAGCAGAGCTATGGATTCTCAGTCCCTTTAAGAGTGGGGCCTGAATTGTCTTCTAAGCAAAAAATGCTGCAATTGTATCTTCTCACCACTGTAACGCTGACGGTGGACTTTTCTTTTTTTTTTTTTTTTTTTTTTTTTTTTTTTTTTTTTTTTTTTTTTTTTTTTTTTTTTTTTTTTTTAAAAAAAAGACATGCTCACATACCTTATGATGAGCAAAGGAATATATAGAGATAGGTCTATACGGAAAGCCTAGTTTAGTAACCATAGGCAGGTCCCAGGAGAGCTAATGGAGACATATTTTTTAATTAGAGCAAATTAGATCTCTTCTGAGAGACAGGCAAGAGCTATTGGGTCCATATCCATTAAGGAATTCAAGCATTTGGCTCGCAGGGTTGTTATTTACACACCAAAATTAAATACTGACGAGCACTATTTGGTAGGGAGTCGCTTTACTGAGTAAGAGGCTCTTGAGAATGTCAGTCAGCCAGAACACAGGCAGAGGAGAGGGCTGCTTCTGACCACTTGCCACTTTGCTAAGTGTGTCTCCAAGTCAGGTGTTCTCACCAAAGCTGAGGTGCAGCGACCTCTTCCCATCTCTCTTTTGTATAGCAGATACTGGCACGGAATAAGAGTTCAAAAAGATATTTCTTGAGTTCACAGCCAGAAGAGGTAGAGGTGAATCATTCTGATAAAATTTTTTTTTATTGCTTAGAAAGGGAATACAAGATTCTTTAACTCCCGAGAGAGTTTAAGCAGAGGGATGACGACTCCTCAGAGGTACAGGGACCATGCTCCCCCTTGGAGTGAGGGAAACCTGAACAGCTGCTTAAATCAGAAACGAGCATATCCCCAGTTATAACACCATTGGCTAGATTAAGAATTCTGCTCTGGAGCTTGGACCCCTGCAGTTGTTAAGGAGGGAGTCTACACTGACCCATTACATCAAACGACTGTCCGCTTGCTGTCAGTTGAACTAACTCCAGGGACAGTAATGTCGCTGCAGCAGCATTCAGCTCATCTCAAGATCTGGGTGTATGATCTGAAATCAGTGCTGTGGTGGGCTAGAAGGGAAGAGAGTTAGTTCCACCTTTGCCTGCTCTTGAACTCTTAAAGCACTGTGAGTGGTCTGGTATTGATACGCCCAGAAATCTGGTGCGAAACTCTGTACCTTTTGGGTCTTATGGCCAGTCCAGTTTCCCTTCAAGGGAAGCTAGATTTAACCGGGTATGTGAAGTTGCACCTTTTGCAGTTCAGCAGCAGTTATTAATGGCTTTACCCACTCACCCCCTCCAGATTCAAAATCATCTCAGCTTCTTGGCCAACCAACAACTAAACAAAAAAACGGGGGAAAAAACCCCAAATAAACCACCATAAACTTGAACTTTTGTTGTCTTGTCACTATTTAAATGGTGGTTGACATGAAGATGTAGTTGTACATCTGTGGCAGTGTTAAATTACATTTATGAAGAGATAACTTTTGCAGAAGTGTGCACCCTTGCTCACTTTTGCGCTGAGCGCTAACATTTCACTACAGCATTCCTTCCCAGGTCGCTGCTGTGCAAGCATCAAATGCATTTCTGCTTCTGCCAGGCCTTCCACAGGAGTTTCATTTGTTCGTTTTTATTTCCCAAGCATTGCTTTCATCCTGCCTTGGGTCATTTGCTATTATTCAGTTAATACACTCTAACGGAGCAGCCAATGATTCTGGCACTGAAGGTACGTCTGCTGTTGCTTCCCAGCGCTGTTTCTGATGTCATCATTGCACCAGAGGATGTTGTGATAACGAAATTCATCATGGCAACACAGTGCCTGTGAGCTAGATGATAAGTCTGCGTCAAGTACAGGACTTTAGGAATTGCATATCCGGACCGCAGCGTGGACACGGTGAGAGGCAGTTGCGAGACATCCTGCCAGTGTTGCGAAACGACACAGGGATTCAGCAGAGTCTGCACATCGGGGTAGTAGGTGCAGTCAGGCCTTACTTACATCTCTAGTCTGTGCCTAGAGATGTGTTGTGAAGCGTCTCCAACAAGAAGACCCCACCAATACTTTAACAGCTAATGTTCTCTAACAGGCTGCTGAATGATTTAATAAGGTTTTTCTAAGATGACATAACCATTCTGCAAACAAAGTACCACGTGCTTAATAGTTTAAGGAAGGCGTGTCAGTAAAGATCTTTCCATTTTGCTGCGATTTAAAGTTGATTCCTGTCACAAAGCTGATTCAGGTACTTTGCTGAAAGCATAATTTTGTCATGTTTCCCTCAGTTTCCAGGAAAAGATACTCTAAGCTATGCTGCTAACTTCATCCAGAGGGAGGGAAATAAAATTGGTTAGAGTGAGGACGAAGCAGCACAACCCTCCTGTGAACGTACGATTGTCATTGTGTTTAGTGCATGTCACTGTACACACACAAATACTGCACCCTAGTAATTCCCAGATGGAAACGTCCCTCCCTCGCTAACTTGATCGGGTGCAGTGCTCACAAATTTTTTTACTGCGGTTCCTTAAAAGGAGCAGAATGCATAGCTCTCCACGTTAACGGCTCGGCTCCTCTGGGGAAAATGCCTGTGCTGAGCAGAAGCAGTGTTGGTGCGGCCCCAGCAGTGAGATGTGTTGCAGTCTCAGCACCAGCCTGGCATATGGGGAAGTCAGTGGGAGTGCAAGCAGCTTAAAGACAGGAAAAATCTAATTGCCAGTAATCCTGTGATTGCTTGCAATGACTTACTATAGCTCTGAAATTAAAAATTAAAAGTATATCACATTCAGGCACTGATATACAACCTTGACACGAGGGTGTTGTTCTGGCAGAAGTGCCCTGTAAGCACATAGCAACTGGGAAGCCGCTGCCTTAAGGAGCGATCGGTCTTGGGTTCATCATGAGATGCTGTCAGAGAAGGAAACAAACAAATGGATAAGAGCTGAAACTGAGAGGTGGGAAGAAGCATTTTTCATAGACATGCTGTGTGCATAACATCCCAATGAACGAGGGGGCCCTGGGAGGCTCCTGCTTCATGGGGTGGCTTATTTAGGCGGAATTGTCCCAGCCTTCTGAAAAAGTTCTGTCTAATCAGAACCCAGGAGGGGAAATTGGGGCTTGTCACGTAATGGTGATCAGGTACGTCCAAATGAATCGATGTGCTTCCCACTATGGTGGCTGCGTCTGGAAAGAAAGAAGTTTGGGAGGAAGAAAGAAGCAGCTTTTTATAATGGTAGATCTGGAGTTAGCCTGAGCCCTCCCTTTCCCTTCATTTACCTTCCGCTTTTCCTCCCAAAATAATAACGCATTTTGCCAATCATTCTGAGGGAGTCTCAGTGGGCCAGACGGAATTGGGAGAGAGGGGTCTAACAAAGTTTCATTTCATTCTTTTTTCTCCTGCTTTTTCTCCCTCCCCTGATCTTCTACTTGTGATTTCTTTCTGTGGCTTATTGCACGACGTGAGAGGTGGTGAGGCAAAAATAGAAGTTAATGGTACTACCACTGTTTGTTTCTATTAGCGTTTACATGTGAAATGAAGGCATTTTGGAAGAGAACCAGGCTGGCCAGTAAAACCTTTCACCCTCGTAAACTGTACATTTGGTTTGACTTTGGCTTAGATCCCAGAACTTGTCACAAGCTTTATTATAAAGCTGTAGTTCAGCTAGAGTTTTGTTAGCTTTATTACAACAGCTCCCCTCCTCCTCCTTGGAAAAAAAAAAAAAAGACAGAAAGGAAAAAGCAAGCGAGAGAGGAAGAAAAGCTTTTGTTCATTCTGAATGGTTTTCAAGCTCTGGAGAAAATATACTAGAAAATGCAATTAGCCAGATAACTGGTCAGCATCAATCATCAGGAAATAAATGAAGTTTATCTAAAATTTACAAAAACTTATACATCACCTCCTTAAAATAGTCCAAGAGTGACTAATCGTATAAACAATAAGGCAGCCACCAACACTCGGGCATGTTACAGCTTCTGAGAAAGCGCAGGCCTGGCTCTGCCGAAGAGTCGTCTGCAGATTGACTGGAGAGCGAAGTGGACATCTGGAGAGAAGATGCGTGTTGCACTGCAAGAGGAGACTGGGGGTTTTTTATAGGCTTTCCCCAAGGGGTAATTTAACTCTGTGAGTTCACCCAGGGAATATATTGGGAAAAAAAGAAGAGGGGGAAAGGAATGTGTTACGCAATGCACAGTTATAAAGCTATCGGTCTCATCCTGCCTTCACGCATCCTGGGTCTCTCAGGCGCAGAACTCCTCGGTTCAGGACCAAGCCCGCGTGAGAGCGGTGTAGGATTTACGCAGTGGTAATGGGGTTTAGGAGGACTTCTTTATACCGTAAAAATTAATCATTTTTTAAAACCTATTACTGCAGATTGAACAGTTATTGAGAGGATATGTGGACGTGCTCTGAAAGATTGGTTGGCTCACAGTACTTGGTTGGAATTTGAGACATGGTCTTGTAGCTAAGTGACTAATCTGAGACACAGAAGGTCTAAGTTTGAATCTTGAGCTCCTGCCAGTTAATTCCCATGTGATCCCTGAGTAACTGACTTACACTACCTGTATTTCAGTCCCCTGTTGAGGAAACGGTGACCAGAAATTCTTAATTTGAGTCTAGTTTAGACTAGCCTAAAAAGTTTAGACTGCTCTTCTAGTGTAGAAATTTTTACTCTTTTAAATCGTCTTGGGTCAGGAACAGTTAAATGACTATGAGGCCTTGATTTGGATTGGAATTTATAGAAATCACATACTTAAAAAGTATTTGATTCCCCCAAAATGCAAATAGGCACAACAACTCAATTCTTTTCACAATACTTTGGTGTCTGATTCCAACAGAAATAATTACAACCCTGCATTTTCCAGTGCACTGCCACACTGATGGCATTTCCTCGTTCTCCCATTGGCAAATATAAATTCACAAAATCTTCAAGTTCCCTGAGAACCTATTGAATTGAGTCCTGTTTCTCCTTCAAACAACATGTGCAACTCTCAAAAAGTCTCTAGTGAACATTGATTTGCAAATTTTAACCTGATAATCGGGAATTTTCAAACTGTACTTGAAAGTTTGCTTGAATTACAATTAAAGAATGGGATAGTAAAATGAAGGATTTGCATCTATCAATCAGAGGAAAGAAAAACGCAAGATGAAACTAAGGGCCCACTGCTGTCTGGTGTAGAAAGTATTCTGTGAAGTGGAGGATGAGATTGTTTGAACAGTCAGCGGGAGTCAGAGCCTCAATGCCTCTCAAAGTCTGTCCCTCTGTGCTTTACATTCTTATTGCTTTCTTTGAGGGGGACGGAGGTTTGAAGGTCACAGAATCAGGCCATTTGCGTAACCAGAACCAGATGATTAATTATTTTTTTAGGGATTTTGTTCCTCTGAAAATTCTATCCCAGAAAATCATGAGGACACATGAAGTCCACGGTCTAAAGAAAATATCATACGTCACGGTTCTATGGGAAGTGGCTTTTCATTGTTTAGCATAAGGAAAAGAAATGTTAACAAGTCAGGGTACACAGCTGGGGTTTGTGCTGTGTTATAAGCTCCAAATAAAAAGAGTTTTATAACAATCCTTTCAATATTGCACCCAAGCTGAAACTACGTATGTTGGAAAGTCTTGGACTGAAAAAAAAAAAATCAGTTAGCACGATTAACATTCAAACTAGATTAACTGTCATTTTAGCTTAAAAAACCTCCCATTCCATTCTTTCATGCCTGCCCCCTTATCTCCCCCATCCTCCCCCCAGGAAAAAAAAAATATTGGACCTCATCATTGGAAATATCACCTCAAAAATCTTTTCCTGCTTTTTATTATTTAAACCAGAGACGTATATGGTTGTTTTAGCAAAATAAGAATGAATCTGATTTTTTTTTCTTAAATCAGAAACAGATCCAGATGAGGATTTCAAAATTATGAGAACACTTTTTTATTCAGATTTCTGTGCATTTAAGTGGTATGTTCTAGGGAAAATGCTGATTACTGTCAAATGTTGAAGACTAGGTTGCAAAGCCCATGGAAACCGCTGGGTAAATGGCAAACAATTTTGACATGCTTTGAATCAGGGCCTTTCTGGAACAGTCCCTGGACGTAACACATGGGCTGGGCTGAAACATATCTCATTGTGCTGCTCCAAAGGCTCTGTTTGTCATGGCGAACTGACAGCTTGGAGCACCATCACACAGCCGTTTCCTTCTTGGCACATTCTTTGGCCCAGTTACAGCTGCGCTGACCAGCTCCTCCCAGTTAATGACCAAACATCGTTTGGGTGACTGTTGCAGACTTCAGGCTCTTCCCAAGAGGTAGCATGGATGTGGCAACTGAGTTTCGGCACAAAAAGAGGAGGGCTGGTTGTGAGAGCGCAGAGCGTGCTAGTGCTCTTCATCCTCAGGGCTGGAGCTGGTTCTGGACACATTGACAGGCCAAAGGTTTAGCAAAAGAAACTGCCAGCTCTTACCCAAGAATCAGTTTTTTAAATGAAATCTCTCTGTTTTCCGAGGGTTTACTCCGGAACACTATTTTTGTAGTTTCTCATTTCCCCTCTCATTTCCCCTAACCTTGTTCAGCGTGTGAGTTGATCGTAGCAGCAAATGGGCGTGGAGAGAGCGACCTAAACAATCTGCAGCGGACAGGATTGTAACGAGTTCACGCTGCCTTCTGCAGGTCCTCTTCTGCGTGTATAAAATCCCATCGTGAGGATATTGCCAGGAGCCTGCCTCACAGGGCCTGGGTGAGGAACCACAAAGGGGCTGGTGCCATCCCAGGCATTTGCTTCTCCAGCGCCCTTGGTTGAACGCTGCTTTGCAGCCCACCATCCAGGTTGGGAGACAGGGGACAGCAGCAGCGCTCTGCTCCACAACTCCTGCAGAAGAACGCAAAGCAAATCCTCAGCTACTTTCCTTCCGGACTTGCTTTCTGGTGGTTTTGTCTTGCTTTTCCTCAGCACCAGGGGCTGGTCGCGCCCAGTGCTTTGAAAAAGCCTGTTCTTCATGAACACCACTGAATGGGCTTTTTATAAGGTAAAGTTTGACCTAAGGCTTTTGATATTCTGAAAGGAATACGAATGACGTTACGTTAAAGGGATGATTCTGTTCTCTCAGCAGCGTGAGATCAGCATTGGGGTTTCTGCAGTTTTTTCTGTCTGCTGTAGCTTTGATATAACACAATCCCCTCTGATGCTTTCGGTGCTGATAAGTAAATGTATTTATATGTTGTGCTCTTACATTCTTGGTACTACCCGAGGAAACAGAACAATAACATACCCTTGTCAATACAAGCACTGCCCTGGGAATTTGCTAATTAACATAAAGCTCAGCCCTGCAGGGACATTTCCAGGTTCATTTTTTGCTGCCTCAGCAAACTACAGGGTTTGGGCTGTTAACTACTTTCAGATGCTCTTTGTCTTTCAAGAAAGAAATAAAGAACATCCACATTGCTTTAGGCAAGTTAATGATTCTACTGAACACTTACCTTTTCACCATATGCTTCGTGGCAGATTAAAATCCTGAAGGAGCTCAGTATTATAGGCCATGTACAGTCCTTTGGCAGAAAAACATGTATTCTGAGCTAAAAGTGAATGGTGAGTGTGACACCCATAGTGACTGTTTTTCCAGAACTGCATTCTGGGGATGTTTGATTTTAACTCAAAAATAATCCCAAAGCAAAGGTTTAGTAGGCGCTTTGATTTCTCAGTGTCTCTCAAGGTTAGGACAAGCAGTTCATAGGAGCTATGGAGAAAATTGGAGGAACTTGCACAACCACTTCTGCAGAACTGGTAGGAATTCTGTCAAAATTCCTACTTGGAATTTTCTGGCAAAATTTTTAACTTCGCAAAACTTTGAGGAACTTGTGCTCCTTGTCTTCTGTGTGCAAGCGTATTTATGTAAATTACTTTTATTCACATTCTTTTCCTTGGATCACAACGCAAAAGTTTCTTGCCTACAGGAAAAATATGAGAGAAAAAAGAATGAAATTCAAATTAAATGAAATTTGAATCTCACAGGTAAAGAAAACCTTGTTATTCATTTTCTCTAGATCTCTAGTACAAATCGCTCCCCTCCTTGCACTCTTTGCCTGTTAATATTAATTGTTATTATTGTATTATTAATGGACATGTCTGCCCATTGCTCCTGTTTATGAATGAGCAAAATCCCATTCTGCTGTTCATAGACGTCGTCTGGAGAAAGGAACAATACAATGATCTTCTATCAATCAGAGGGCTGAAAATTGTTTCATAGGTCCTCAAGTGCTGCAGCTAAAAGGACTCAGAAGTTACATATGAAGGAGTACAAATACTCCCAAAGTGTCCTGTAAGAGCAGAAAAATAAGCATATGTACAAAGTGCATGTTTGAGAAAGCCAACACCACGGTACCTGTGGCTACATGCAATATCCCCATTCTGGTTTGTGCACACGTTTGCCTGTCGGTGCATGAATATGCTTATTTTGTGAGTGCTCTTCAGGTACGATTATCAGAAGACCATGTGTGTGCCCATGGGCACGAGTTCTTAAGGTTGCCCAAACCCACCTGATCCTGGTGTAGAGGTCTCACAACTTCACCCACTGGAGATTTTGCCTGATGTGTGTCCGCCTGTGCTGTAAATTTCTAACTTAACAGTTCAATGTTTGCTAAAAAAGTTAAAAAACCCCCAAACACTAAGAAAATACATATGAAAGAAAATACCTACTATTTCACTCTTAATCAAACATCCTGGAAAGGTATAATTTGTGTCACTGTGGCTTTTAGGTTTCAGAATAGCCAAATGGATTGAGGAGAACTTTGAACTGAGCAAGGAGAACTTAAAGAAATGAGGAAGGGAGGAGAAAGTCAAATCTGATATGGAGCCGGCAGATAGCCAGGACTGTCTGGGCTAAGAAAAGAAGAGAGACTCAGGGTGAGAGATGCATGACCACAGGATGAGCAGTCAGAGTGAAGCAGTCAGTGAAAAGGAAAGATTGCTGAGGAGTATTTTGAAGAGGACAAGGCAGCAAGTGTCAAGCTTGAGATGATTAGGAAAAAACCCAAAACCCAGCCTTTATGCCCCTCTAGCACTTGGAATTGCACCAAGTGTTTGTGAAAGTCACTGAAGATCTTTATTCCCTCTTATCCCCATCCACAGGAGCACCGGCAATTCACTCCTGCCACCATCTACTACAACAACCGTTGTGAGAGTTGCAGAGATCCGTGTGATGGATTGTTTCCAGCACTGCTGATTCCGAGAGTCAACAAATGCAAAGATGCCAAAAACGTGCTGATGAAATCTTAACTAGTCTTCTTTATTTCCTTGCAATTAGCTACTGCTCTCATGATCGGTATAATAACTTTTCATTAGTCTGCCTTTACTACCCTGAAAAGCTTAAGGAAAGCCAGGCACAGGCAAGCGGCTTTTATTTAGCCTCTCCCTGGAGAGTCTTCCCGGCACGCAGCAACCGTGGCTGTCTGTCACACAGCTACAGTATGCTAAAACAGAGGGACCGCTGCATTTTACCTTTATTGTCAGGAAGCGTCAAAGGTATTAATAGCACCGATTTTGCAAGCCGGCTGAATTTCTCACACTGCAATCCTGTGCATCAGCATTTTTTTTTTGCCACAGATGGTCATTTATGTAACGCTGTTGGAAATTGCGGCTGTGTTCCACAGCAACAGGAAAATGGGATACATCTGCACCGCGTGGGGAAAAATACAAATGAATTAGAAGCTATGCAAACATTTAAATTACAGGGAAACAGGACTGCGATAAGCCTCGGACTGCATGAGCAGGAAGACAGTGTCAGCCTCACCCATGCCCTGAAAAAATGGTCACATTTATGGGCCACTCTATTGTACTGAGTGGAAGTTTGTTTATGCGGGACCTTCCTTCCCTCAGGACTTCCTCTGAGAGGAACTGTCGTCACTATTCAGTAGGGGCCAATTGTTATGCCTTCACACATAAAATAGTATCGCCGAATGCAACAAAGGGGAAAGGAATAAATAAGATTTCTCCATTTACATATTTAGAAACGCAACAGTCATTCTTGCTCACCAATACTTCCAGGGAGCTGAGAAAAACCATGCAAGCCAGGGAGCTAGAATAATGTTGTTCTACAGGTACCCGAAACACCACTCAGTATTTGATGACTCTCACTTTTTTCAGCTCTGCTCCATCTCCGTGGCTGGTGTGGGAAGATGTGTTAAATGGAAGAAGGCTAAAAAGGCTGCAGCAGTAAATCCAGGAATACTTGGCCAAGTCTCGTCTGTGTCTTGGACCAAACTGCTCTAATCTGCATTGCTCTGGAAGAACACTTCTCTGAGGCCACATTTGCAGCAGAGATGTCCCTTGAGTTTTATTTATTTTTTCCGTGATAAAACACGAATATAATTTATGACAAAAGAGCTATTCTTGTGTTGCTTTCCCTGTGTCATTGTCATTGTGTTGTCAGTCAAATGAAATAACTCTGGAAGAGACGCCTCGGTGGGGAGCGTACTGAGCTCTTGGACTGACAGAATGTCTGGGTTTGGTAGAGCCCTCTGCAGATCACCACACCCAGCCCCTTGCTTAGGGAAGGGCAGCTAAAGCAGCTTGCCCAGGCTGTTATCCAGTTAGGCTTTGAGTATCTCCAAAGGGTGGAGACTTCACAACCTCTCTGAGCAACCTGCTCCAGTCCTTGGTCACCCTTACGGGAAAAAAGCTTTTTTATATTTAAATGGGATTTTCTGTATTTCAGTTTATGTCCATTGACCATGTGCTTTTGCCAAGCTCACAGTAGCTGCCCTGCTTTGACGCCAGCCGTCCTGGAAAGGTGCTGAGCACCAACCCAACAAAGGCACACTCACACGAGCAGTTAGTAAACCCTGATCTGTTGCCCACTCACAAGAGACAGCCGGTGAACTTTTCTCTATTAGCTGAGTAGACTTTGTCTCCAGACATGTATTGGCTCACACTTTGATATCCATTTTACATTAGGCTACGGGACACCTGAAAACAAAGGCATGTTGGGAACTGAGCAGGGTCCAGAGCAGTCTGCAGGGCACGGCAGTGTCCAGAAGAGGCAACACAACCGTGGCCGATGTTGGAAGTCTCTTGAAAGCCTGACTCTTGAAGCTTCAAAGTCCACAAAGTCCTCTTCCCTATTGCATAGTTTATATTGAGGTGCCTAATCTCCCTCAGATGATTTTTCCTGAGAGTGCAGTGAAACAATCAAGGGGCAAGATTATGTCACTTTGTCACTTTGGCTGTCCCATGGAGCAGTTAAGAATTCTTCTCCTAGGACAATATGTAAAATAAAGCACATCACAATATTACAAACTGATTAAAATCTGTCAGATAAAGCTCCGTAGTCCACGAGCTGATTTTATCCCTGCTAGAAACCCGGTCCAACACGATTAAGCCAATTCCTCCCTCTCTCCACCTCTCTCCCTCCCTCCCACACACACATATGCAGGATTACCCAGTTTTTCAGCCTCTTGGTGAAGGAATAAGTGGAGGGGCTTTCATTTCGTACATGTAACCTTTCCACCAAGCCGAGCAGTCGATGCAGCCCCTTGCATCACATCTGAAAGAATGTCGCCTGTGAGGCAGAAGTTCCCACCATGAGAATTGCCCCTCTGTGCTGCTCCACAAAGGCCACCGCTTTGTCTCCCAGTTAAGGGGGTGTTAAAATGCGCATATGTTACCAGGGCTATTGCATCCGAGGGTCCCTTTAGGAAGCAGTGTTTTTTCTGACCGCTCGGACTCCCCTCATATCAGCACATTAGCACACATACGGACCTTCTTATCAGATTAGCTACAGTTGTCACAGATTAGTTCACCCTGTGAAGGAGCTGCAAAGGTACCTTTGACCATTCATTCAAAAGAGCCAGGAAAGTTTTTCCTTGTCTTCAACCATCAGAGTGTAAAGCAAATTAAAGGGAATCCCGCTCTCTTTCTTCCTCAGTCTCTCTCTCACTTTGGTGGTGGGATAAAGGATTGGCATCAGGGTGGACTACACAGACAGACGTTAATAGATACCAAATATTCATCAAGAAAATATTTATTTAACCCTTTGAAAACATTTCTGTGTTTTCTTTCCTCACCAATGTCAACAGTCTTTTGAGAAATTACCTTTCCAGAACCTCAAAGTTGCTTTTTAAAATGTTTTTCTTCTCCTTTTCTCCCCCCCACTCCTGTTAATTTGCAGTGTGGTTCAATGATCGTTATTCTGCAGATAGGGGGTGGGGGAGAGGAAAAGACTCCTGAGTAGCTCATTACATTATTTATTTAACCCATCTTGCTCCTTAAAAGGTTGTGATAGCTGGTAAAATGAACAATGACTCACAATACCTTCAGCATGACTTACGGTCTACGCAGGCATTAAGCCTGGAGAAGATAGGACGCCTTGGAAGTGTAGTGACAGCAGAGCTTTCAACAGTCATCTCTGAATGAAATGGTGGCAAAGGAGGCCTGGAAAGTTACAGAAACATAGAGCTGAAGTTGCTGGTTAGCATTCACACCTTTGGCACAAAATAAATTACGGAAGGAAGCTGTGGTGAGGAAGGAATGCAGCAATTCCTTACGCCTCGGTGCTTTCTAGGGGAGGAGTTTCACCGCCTCGCTGCCAAGCCTGGCGTTACTGTGCTCAGCCTGGGCTCGTCCTCCTCTGCAGATTAGCTGTGCTGCCTGCCTATGGGAGACAGAGGGGGCAAACCCAGGACAGAAGCATTTTCCAGGTCTGGGGCTCCCTTTGTCATGCAGGTGAGATGTGAGAGTGAACCTGCAGTCTCCACTCATCGGTCTCGTGTAGAACATTTTAGCTGAAAAATGAGGAAGAAATCACAAACCCAACGATGACTCTTTTCTGGTTGCAGGTAGCCAAACTGCATTATCACTAGTAGGACTTGAACAGGGAACTCTTCACTCAGCTTCTCCCACCCACACTGGAGCACAATATCTTGGCAGTATTGTTGAGCAGTCTGTTTCTCTGCACAGGCTGCAACCTGGCTGCTTCAATGTGATCTGTTTGTAAACAGTAGAAAGAACAATAAACCATTTGTAAGGGCACTGCACATCACCAGAGGCTGGAGTTACGGTGCTCTTGAGCAAACAGCCTGACTCTGTTCTCAAGTGCATGCAATCACACTCTTCCTAGACTGCAGCTTAGGCTCAGAGCGCGGACTTTTTGGACCTGCAATAATTTCTGACAACTAAACCCTAAAATACTCCCAGCCTAGTTGTGACCTACTTTGTAGATCCCATTGAAATGCAAGAATATTCCTTCTACAAGCATTTTTAATTTTGTTTTCACATCAGAATGTCACACCAATGAGAGAGGACTGTGAAAGATGTGGCAAGTCCATCCGGTAGAGCACTATGTCAAGAAAACATCCAGCACTGATGGTGCTTCCCAGTTCTAATCAACTCCAACCCATGATCTAGCTAGCGAGGCAGCAGCAGTAACAGCAAAGTGGGGGCTGTGGGGGAGAAATCCAGCAGTTGCTCTCTGCTTAGTTGCTGAAAACAGGCTCCATGCTGTAAAGTTACCAGAAGAGTTCACGGTGACATCTGTTTCTTCTTTCATCAGATAGGATGGTAAAACCTTACATTATTAATTTCCTGTGTTGTTTGCTGATAAAAAGCATCAGTGTTTATCTTTTCATATTTCCACATGCACCTACTTCAGTATGGTCATTTTAAAATTCTGTTTCGTTTTATATATATATATACCAGGTGTTAACTGATTTGTTCCAGTTTTTATTTTCTCTTTTGAAAGGCTGTGATATGAAAAGGAGCAGTGAAAGTAGAGCTGTAGTTCTCGAGTGGATTATTTCCATATCAATCTAGAAATGATTTTTCCCCATTTCTATGAAAAATAGTTTTTCACTCCTCCCCTGACACCTTTCATGTGCACCCAGTGGGAGCCTATGTATCTTATGCACCGACTTAGTCATTACTCTGAATTTAGCAGAGCTCTTGTGTTGACAATGCTTTATCCCAAAGCAAGAAAAGAGCTACAGAGCTAAAGGCCTAAGCTCACAGCAATTACATCTCTTTTTCTTCCTTAAATAAGCATGTAAGACTCTGGGTCAGAATATGAGTTTTCTGGTTCCATTAGTTATTGCTACTGTGTTGTCCCAAGCGTCACCTGTCTTGCCAGTGTGAGTAAAGACTCCCAGTTCGAGAGATCCTGTTGAATGTGGAAGTGCTGATTTTCACACAGGCCACTTAACGGAGGGAGCGTTGTCTGCAGCAAAGCATTTTGGTGCTGAGGATGTATATTAGCCCATTTTTCCAGAACCCCGATTCAAACCCAAACAGTAATCTTCCATGCCCGCAAAACAAAATTTAACCTCACTCTACCAAATGGATTTTGAGTCTAAATGCTAAAACAGTTTGTCTCGCTTGCCTTGAGCAAAAGAGACTAGAATCGAGACCTGTGGCATGTAATGCTTTGATTCACATAACTGAGCCCCTGGCAGCTAACCCTGCATCTCGTTTCTTGTATGCCTTTATGGCTGCTTCTTCTTCCGCAATGCCACGGAGTGTGGCAGCCTGCTCTGCCCGTTACCAACGCAGTCATTGTGGGGTCAGAAAAGAGAGGGGCGGCAGTGCCCTGGGGGATGGCGATGGAGAGCTGCTGCCTGCTGTGACACGTGTGTGGAGAAAGAGCAAGGCTGGATAGCACGGTTCCTGGCAGGAGCCGAGCATCACCGCCACTTTCCCCCGGCCCTGTCACCTGCCCTGTGGCTTTTGTCACCTCAAGTGTTCTGGCACACTGGCAGAGAAGCAACTTGACATGTCTGCATGACACACAGCTTTGACTCTTCTTCAGTGCCTTGGTGCAACTCATTGAAGATACTTTTTGGCTTGGGTCATTTTATGACCTAGTTAGAAGCAGTTCATAATTTTATTTGAAATATCCATGACCTTTTAAAAACTCATTTCTATCAAAATATCAACAGCATGTTATTGAGCTTCTTGAGTCACTCTTACTTGTTTCAACAAGCACGTCCTTATTTTAAAACACTTCAGGCTTCATCAAGCATGAATAGTAAATCAATTATTTTAAATACAGCCGAGCTGCTTCCCTTGCTTACAGCAAGTCCTTCCCATGCTGATGAACTCCCGCAAGCTCCATGGCTGCTGACCTGGTCTGAGGAGCCTTGTTCTCATTGCTGGTGTTGCTTATTGTGAACACACTGGCTACGCAAACCCTGAGACTTGGGGTGCAGATTTGCATTCCAATACTCGGAGCTCTCTGCGAGGGTGCGCAGGGCTGGTATGCTGCCACTCGAAGCACAATGGGAATTACGGATTTGTGTCTCCGGGCCGACAATTATTTCCATGTGCTTGCTAAATGAGTGCAGGGAGGGAAGGCTTTCTTCTTGTTTAGTCTCTATCACTGTCTTTGGTGCTGTATTGCATTTTAAGACGAAGCTCCTGCACCACCACCTCAGCCCAGCCCTGTGAGGTATTTGCCTGGCTTTCATTAAAAGGCTGGGGTGTGACTAGCTGTAAGTTCATGGGGCTGGAGGGCATCTTGCTGAAGCTGGAATCCTTGGTAAATAACTTGCTGCGCTTTTGGGAGTGTTAGAAGTGAGCATCTAATGGACGAGTACCTAAACAATAGAGTTAGTCAAACTGCACCCACTATTCTTTTTTTGCTAGTGGAAGTAAATAAATAGTAAATGTTTTTTCAACCACTCTGTATTGTTGGCTGCTCAGAGTCCGTCATACACATATAGGCTCACAGGGCTAAAGAATATCGTACTAGTGCCCTGTCTGGCTATCAAAAGCAACAGGTCCGTAGGCAGACTTAGGCTTTTCCTTCTGTCAGAATAGGCTGGGCTGCAAAAATAACAGTATCAGAGCAACAGCTGGCTTAGTCACACAATGCCCTGCTATATGGTCTGGCTTTGGGGTTTTCATCTCACTTTCCTTTGTTTTAGAGACAAAATGAAGCCCTTGGGGAGAAGACTTCCAAGTATATTGCTTGACCAAAGTTAGCTGACTCCAGCATCAGCAGCCTTTATTAACAGGTTCTCTCTCTGAACGTACCGCTGACACTGGCACCTCTGTTCAGAACCAGTACCACACCGGCCCTGGTGCAAGGCTTTCTCACACTGCTTTTCCAACTGTCACAGTGTCATCTGCCATGGACTGTCCTTGGCTTAATGGATAAATAGATAAATCGTAATCCGTGGCCTGGGACTGATGTGGTTGCCGTGTGGATGGGAATGGGGGAGAGCTGGACTGTGTGTCAAGTGACCAGTACTCCTACCGACCCCACTGCTGCTACACTGGACTGTGCTAACTGAGGACAGTCCAGTTACTGGGCCAGCTGTACCACCCCGCTCACTTCAGTGCACTCTTCATATGGAAAAGAAACGGGGATCTCCAGATCAGCCATATCAAATGTGGAATGAGATAAAGCTGTAGTGAAGAAAATACTCCCTGCACATACTGAGCAACTCAGAAATTATTGCTGAAAAAGACACTTTTTAGTTAATAATACTCACCCCAAATTAGACTGTACTGCTCTTGCTAAAAGGGCCATTTCTATTGCTTCAGTCCTCTGATGGAAGACCACATAAAAAAAGAATGAAATTAAGAATAACACTAGATATTTTAGCCAAGGTGCCTGGAACACTGCATATTGGTGATGGACGACTAAATATTTTTAAGGAAGTCATCACAGCATTACAGCATTCTTTCTTCCGCTTTTTATGCTGAACTAGTGAACAGCCCTCCGCCTTCCTGAAGCAGCGAGTTGAACGTTTTGTCCGTAAGGTCACTTCTGTTATCACACATGGCGTTGCAAGGAAATTTCCAATTTAGTTTCCAAATAGCTTTGGCAGAACATAAGATTCAAGCCGAGAATGCCTCCTCCTCCATTTCCCAGCTTCTGTCAACATTCACACAAAGGTCGGCAACTTAAACCTGGCTTGCATGTA
>NW_010400903.1:0-2032 GCF_000710305.1 Buceros rhinoceros silvestris | reverse complement strand
CGCAAGTTACACTGGGCCTTGGTGGTGTTTTGTATTTTTTTTTTTTTTTTTTTTTTTTTTTTTTTTTTTTTTTTTGTAATTTCTCCAGGGGCAAAAGCAGACTTCATTGCTAAGATAATGGGCCCTCCCTTCCTGCAGTGATTGAGGGCTAAACACCCTCTTCTTAGGTGCATTGCATAATCTAGATATTTGCCTTCTGTGCTTGGGTTAGGCATGCAGCATATATTTCAGTTAAAACAAACACTGCTCCCGACATGTCTGGCTTGTTCTTTTGACACAGTTTCTTGAACAGGATTTTACTTGCCAGCTAGCTGTCAGAAGGCTGGAGAAAAGAAAATCTTTGTTTGGATAAGCTGTACTGTATTAGATACTCACAGTGGAGCTCACCTTCTGGAACAACCAGCTTATGTCTTTCTTATACTGTAGCTCGTGTGGTTTGCTCTACACTTGTACTTACAGGGGGCTTTTTGTGTGTCTGAGTCTGGGTCAAAAATAGAAACAGGGGTATAAATTGTGTTCTCCGTCCTGCTTCCTGCCTTTGAAGAATCTCTACAGACTAAGGGATCACCAATATTCAGGCACAGGTGTATTCAGGACGGGTACCGAGCGTTGCCCCTATGGATCTGGTCACTGACAAACTGTAAATTGGTCTTCGTGGAAGATCGCAGATCAGGCTTCTCTTCCCCGCTCAGCATGCAGCTGAATTAGGATACAAGTACTGGATACACGAGACTTGAAGTTTCCCTGCATGTGGGCAGGCTCAAACAGCTTGCTTTGGCCTTGCAAAGACTTCTCAAAGATCTACCCATCTAATATTTCCCTTCCCTAGACTTCAGCCATGCTACTGTTTCAGATGTTATTTGGAGAGAGAGGTGTTCATTGATTTTCAGGTTTTCTCTTCTCTGACACCAACCAGCTGGTTAACTTTACCCTGACACCTTCAACAGCACAGCAGTTTCATCAGTTATACGAGGTTCAAATCATTTCATGGTCTATCTGCTTTTCATTCACAGCTGCGCCATCACTCGACTAGAGGGTGACAGAGACAAAGCCTAGTTTGCAGAGAAACAGTATCAACAGGATCAAGAGGAGCCCTGATTTTTCTAATTTGACATTTTACTGATTCTGCTGGATAAAGAGCTCCACATTCGTGTCCTTGCTCTGTTCTGTAAAAAAACAGCTCTCTATACAAACTGAAGTGCAGAAGCCAAACACTGAACAAACTGAACTGAAACCGGCTGGGATAGTGGAGGAAGTTTAGGAAGAGAAAGCACAGAATATGTTGGGGAAGATAAAGGTAGCGGCAGAAGTAATTTATAAAGCGCCTTCTTTTTAAAACCAAACCAAAACAAACAAAAAAGCAAAACAAAACTGAAAAAAAAAAAGAAAGAAAAAAAGGATTGTAGTGGAGAGGGTTGCTATAGTGAGAGTAATCTTACGACCTAATGTGTGAGTGCTCTCAAAAGACTGGATGTTCCAGTTCAGTGAAGCAAGATGGCCCCCTGCAGTACTGCCAGCCCCCTCACAAAGAAATTTTGCTTCTAATCTAGGGACATCACTGTACAAAACACTAACAGATCTGCTGTGGTTTACCATTAGTTTCACTCAAAACACAAGATAAACTTTGCTTTAAAACTCCAGTCAACGCTAGAAGTCCTCGGTTACCAGCTTCGGTCCCAAACACCTCCTGCACAGTTCTGATGTCAGACTGCAAGCAAATTGGGGTTAGAGCAATACCTCCGACCCCCCGAAAACAAAAACACGCTCTCAAAGTTGTGTGGTAAAGATCGCAGCAGCATAATAGACTGAGAAGAAAGTCTTGCCGGAGGTGTGAAGCCAGGAAAGGAGTACAACTTCTTACTGAATGAGAAGGAAAAAAGCACTGTGCTCGACATGCATTCAGGATGTGAACACTGATGTGTCTTGTGAGCATGAAAAGCTTTTTATTTCTCCCATCCTATTACATTTCCCTGGCAGCAGTCACAGAGATAGCATACTTTTTTGAAAAGAAAAGAAGTTTCTATAATATATA
>NW_010400902.1:0-672 GCF_000710305.1 Buceros rhinoceros silvestris | reverse complement strand
TCCACCACTGCCCTGGTCAGCCTGGGCCAGGACAGGACAATCCCTTGGTAAAGAATTTTTGCCCTAATCTTCAACCCGGTCACATTTAGGAGATGCACAAAAAGCCCCTCTAAAGTCAGCGGGTGCAAACAGGGCATCATCTGATTCTGAGCAGTCGGGAGGGTGCAGGCCGGGAAAACCCCAGCGGGACAGAAATGGCTCCTCAGGGACAACCTCAACCTCCCCTGGGACAACTGGAGGCCGGTTCCTTTCATCCTGTCCCTTGTTCCTGGGGAGCAGAGACTGACCTCCCATCGCTCCAACCTCCTGTCAGTTTTGTTCACTGAGTTCCAGTCCATTCGATGACACTCAGGGGCTGATCTTTAATGTGCGTCTGAATTGCATTGAATGGGCGAGGATGACGCGCTGCACGAATGGTTCATGAGGTCAAGGCTGAGCGATGGTGGTAGCTTCTCCAGCACCTTCACTGCTGCCACAGCCACGTGGCCAGCACTGCTCTCAGAGGGAGGATTGTGCCAAAGCCGCCTTTTAGTGACGGGACTGACGTCAGATCCCAACTTTAAAAATACAGTTTCTTCTATACCCTCACGGCACTGGCTGACAGCTGGCAGAGGAGTGAGAAGGGCAGTTTTCACAGAAATATTTCTGTTCCTTTCAGTGTGTTGGAACTCC
>NW_010400901.1:28967-38977 GCF_000710305.1 Buceros rhinoceros silvestris | reverse complement strand
GGGCAAGCGCTTCGCCAAGGGGGTCTGCCAGTGCAAGCTCAGCGCCCAGGTGTGCGGCAGCGACGGCCGGACCTACGACAACATCTGCCAGCTGAAGGCGGTGAGCCGCAAGGCGCTGCAGCACGGCCTGCCCGCCGTCGCCCAGGTCCAGAAGGGAGCCTGTGAATCGGGTAGGAGCATGGTGGGGACAGCCCGTGGGGCTGAGGGTGGCGGGTGGGCAGTGGAGGGGTGTACGGGTTTCCAGGCTGAGAAAAATGGTTTTCCTGATTTTCAGTGACCTGGGAAGACTGGGTGGCTCCAGGGAGCGCAAGAGGCTACAAGGCCAAGGCACCTTGCCTTGGCTGCCAGTGATCACTGTGGTGCAGGGAAGGGGTGCTCGGGTCCTTTGTGAACGGTAGAAATGCTCCTGGACTCTCAGCGGAGGCTCGAGGCCTCGGGCTGAGGTTTGGGAAAGTTTCCCATCAGTGGCATGGCCGTGGGCACCTCGTTGTTGTGCATGTCACTGCTGCAAGCAGGTGGCGAATGCACTTGACAACGTGGGTTCGGAGGAGGGTGTTAGGCTGTTGGGGCAGGGCAGCAGTTGTGTCCTCGGCTGTCATCCCTTCTCGAGGCCAGGTGTGCTCGCAGGGCAGCGGTACAAAGTTGCTCTCATCCTGCCAACGCTGCGTTTGTTTTGTAACGGTGGCACTCGCTGCTGAGGCATTTCGGTGGCATCACCTGTGCAGGTTCCACTGTAGATCCTGAGTACCGTGGCCCGTATAAGCAGCGTGAGCACCCAGGAAGGCTTGTGCTCTGCGGCCTTCCCTGCTGGTGTATGGGAGGTTAATTGGGTTCACCTGACAGGCAGCTCTAGGCAGAAAATTGCCTGTTAAAGCCATGTAGCTAAAACAGGGCAGAAAAGGTGCCAAGTACTGCATGAACCAGCTACAGCATAGTCTTTTGCCTGTATTGGTTGCACAAGAAGTTTTATAGTCTACTGCAGAGTCTAAAATGGGAAAAAAATGCCTGCAAACCTCCTCTACAGTCTAAAATATTGACATCAGACTCATGATACGAAATGATGTGTTCGAGCCTTTGCTCAGATATTGTGATATGCTATGGCAACTTCAGGCTTGATAGTTTCACTTAAGTGATTACTAAATTTTCTGCAGTTGGTATTTTAGTATTAAAATGAGTCACTTTGTGGAAGTGATAATGCTGCTAATATCGTCTCACGTAGTTACTGATAATTATTTTAAAAATTTGTGTTTTGCTACCTTTCTTACAGTGTTCCTGGAAAGAAAAGTGATATGCATAATAGAGTTTTAAATCATGCATCAGTGTTTCCATTATGTCAGGTGAACCACTAACCATCCTGTTTTCATAGATAGCAAAATTGCCAAATTATTGGGACAGGTGAGAGGGAGAAGGGCTACTGTTGTAGCTTGTCTATGAATAGGGGACTTTTCTTACATCCTGCCCATGAGAGATGATAAACTGTGGTGCAGAGTGGGAGGAGGTCAAATGATACTCCTGGGAGTATCTTGTCAGAGCAGAGGATTGCTCTAGATGCCAGCCTGGAGTTGCAAGGATCACTCACTCCTGTACTTTGTAGCTATAAAGTGCTGTTTGCCTCTTCCTTTCACATCAGCACCCATTAGCTTCTTTAGTATTCCTGGAACCAATGCATGTGAAGGTATCAGAAGGTTTAACCATATGAGTGAGCTAGCCTGCATCTAAGGGCTTACTGAGTGCTTGGGGTTTGGTATAGATGACATTTTCTTCAAGTAATCCTCCTGAATCTACTGTTAATAGGCTTAGGAATTTGGAACTGTGAGGTAGAGGTAACATTTTCTTTTTTGCCAAGCAACTATTCTGGTCTTCACTTTATTTTGGCTTTTTTTTTTTTTGTCCCAGACAACCTCAGCTTAGATGAAGCATCTGGTTCTCTGTTAAGTTTTAAACTTTTTTTATTCAATTCTACAGCTGCACAAACTGAATCTCAAAGCAACCAAGTGTCTTGTCCCAAGGTCAGACTGAGTTGGTGGTTGAGCCAGGAATAGAACTCACTTATGGTTTTGTTTTGTTTTTTAAATAAAAACATGCAATGGCTGTAATGAGAGGTTTAGAAGAAAGTTGTCAGTTTAAAATTACTGTTGATTTTCTTTCTTTTCCCTGTTCTTGAAACAAACCTGCCCTTAGACGACTCAGAGTGCAAAGGGCTGAGCTATTTAGGAAGGAAATCCATTTTTACTTAACCATACATACATTAAAACAATCTCAGATAACAGTAGCTGTACACAGAGTGACATAGGCCATTTTCAGAACATGCAATGACCCCGATGAGCAGCTTTTGAAATGTCTGCTCCTGTCGGTTTCCAGTTGCTTGTGTTGATGCTAGGTTAGATTCTTGCTGTGACGAGCTGAGAAGACTTAGCTGTGGATTCCTAGTGATAGAAGTCTGGTGAATGAGGATGCATGAAGAAGTAGAAAAGGATAGTAAAGGATACAGGAGGTATGGGAGGAAAGATGGGCCCAAGATGACTGAGCAATAATTCCAAAATTGACAGAATTTTATTTTTTTCCTTGTCAAAGTCCTGGATTAGCTTGAAGAACAGCATTCCAAATTGCTTGGTCTAAATGCAGCAACCTAAAGGAGGTGTGTGCTGCATGGAGATACAGGAACTCTGTCACTGATGTTCTTCAATATGCCTGTCCTGAAAAATATTACTCATAGCCTTATGCATCCATAACGGTTGGACTCGATGTTCTTAAAGATCTCTTCCAACCAAATCATTCTGTGATCTGAGTAGACTTCTCTGAGATACTAATAGAAACAATCTGCAGAACTTCTAGACAGATTTAAACTATATGCTACAAATAATATTTAGGTTTTACTTTTCAACACTAGATACCTTAATATGAGAATCTTCTGAAGCAGCTAGCTTTTTCCTGCCTTCTGATATCTACTGTGAGAGACAAGTTACTACAGGCTAGTGTGTTAATGGCATAAACATTTATGGAAGACAAGCTCTGTCATCAAAGAGCTGTTCTTACAGAGCCCTGTTTCTCACTGCAGCAAACTTAAGTTTTAACAATGCCACATACTGATCTATTAAATTGTCAAAACTCCTCACTCAAAGGATTTGCACGGTCACCTGCAATCTATGGCCGGTTTATGTCGAACTCTTTCTTGCTCAAAGGGCTGTTCACAGTTTCTCAATACAACTTTCTTAGTGTGGTTAATAACTTCCTGCAGTATTGTGTTGATAATGGCTTCTGTGAAGACAGTTCAGATGTAGAAAGACTTGTGTTTTCTCACCTAGGATGTGAAAACAAATAATTCTGGTTTTTTTAAAGGAAGGTGCTAACACATTTCCATGTGGGGTGTTTGGAGAGTGCCTGTACATAACCTTGAAGACAGAGTAAAAACTGAGCATATCATTACTCTCATTTCTGAGAAACTGGGCCAGTAAGAGATCCTGAAGTCTCCTAACTGGTATTGTCATTGAAGTCTTACAGCTGCCTCCAGCTGTGTTTAGGGAAATGCAATGTGATGTATTGGCTGGAAATGCAAAGTCCAGTCACATTCCATTACTGATTGTTTTCCTTATGTTTGAGTTTGTTTTGAGTTCCTGCAGGTAAGGATGAATCTTGTAGCATGTTTGATGTATAATTCAGAGAATAGCACCTCACTGCTTTGTACAGGATAGCTAACAGGAAAGAGGTGTTCTCATTGCGCCTGCTTATGGTAGCCACTTGGGAAGAAGGAATAACAAGCCTCTGAAGTCAGTGAGGTATCCGTGCTGGAAGGCTTGTGCCAGTCTCTGTCTGGACGTTACAATTGCTGCTCTGCACAAGAAAGCCACTTTGGTGTTGGTTCACCAAAGTGTTTTCATCTGTGCACGGTAGACATCCATTGTATAAACAAGTTGCCTGAACCATAATGTGGCATTAAACTCACCAAGGCTTTATGGTCAGTGCACAGCTATGCAACTTGATCTTAATGCTGAATTCATCAGAAAAGCTGCCCATGAACCTATGTTTCCAGCAGATGTTTCTGTTTTTTAAGCAGAGACATTATAATCTTTTATTTGTCTTTCATTTCTTTCCATGAAAGCACAGTAGACAGTGTTTATCCCTGGTGATCAGATCTTCCAGGTTGAAGTCCTCCCTTAGACATAATAATTTTGCTGAACACACAGATCTTTTCTGAAGCTGCTTTTAAAAGGGGCATGAGGGAACAGCGTTAAAAGAATGAGTTTCCCAGGCTCACAAATTTTTAATGAACATAATGTTGTGGATTTTAAGACAGTGTATTGTCTTTAAGAAAGCATTCAATGTAGTTTGATTTAATTCTTCAGGGAGTAAGTTCGCAGATATTCAGAAACTTTCAGTCTTTTGCAAATGTAAATTGTTCTGGCTTGATTGTCTGCAGTGAGATTATGGTGATTTATTTCTGCTGAAACTTTTTTGCAGTTCTCTTCATACTAGGTTAACTCCACAAATTTGTTGAGAGTTGTTCCTGATTTGCAGCAGTGTTAATGAGATTGGAGTGGGCCTATTGTGTCTGCAAGAAAGTAAATAAAACCCTGTTAAATGAACTCGTAGCCTGTAGATAATACTCCGGTCCGGGAGAAGTCTTAAGCTGATAATGATATTCCTACCCAACAAACACTTAGCCATGTAAATCCAGTGTAGTTGGAGCCCATAGAACTGGGAACATAAGATCATATTTGACAAAACAGACTTTTATGCACTTACATCCAGTGTTCTGTGAAGCTGGAGAGCTTCTGAAGATCTAATTGCTTAATTGAAATTATAGGATGGGAGATTAGCTGAAAACCTGGGCAATTTGTGGCTATGGAGCAGACTGGGAAAATCTAGTTCTTTTGATTAAGAAATGTGTAGACAGCAAAAGATTCATACAGTGTAAATTTGTTTATGCCTCAAGTTCAACCAGGGTGGAACACCTTTGATATCTTGGTTATACAACAGATAGTTAATTAGATTAAATTATGGCTTTTTGCTGAGATAAATCAGCTTTGGTTAGTGTAAGATGATTTTGAACATGCAATAATAATGTGGAAAATAATGGATGTTATTGAGAAACTTTTGAAGAAATTGTGTGGCAGATCTCAATGGGTCAACAGGTTCAAAATACACAAAGCTGCTGTAAACTCAGAGCTTTCACATTCTCAGTCCAGCAGAGGTCTGAGAGCTGTGAAACTCTGCAAGACAGCAGGAGTATCTGGAGGGCAGGGGGGGCAGGAGGGGAAGAAAAAGACACCTATTTCATTTTATGTTTTAGTAAGAACAATAGCAGCAGCTAGTGTCTACCAGCTACTGCTAATTGAAGGATGGACTGAAGGTCTGGCATAAAGCCCTGATTCTGCTACTACAGGTTATGTTTTCAGGGTGACCTTATACAACTTACACAACATTGGATGTTGTTTCTTTCTTCAGTTTCTCAGGCTGCAGTTTCTCCCTTTTAAAGTATATTGAGAACATCTGATGAAAACCAAGTTTAATAATTATGCATTCAAATGTAATTAATAATAACCAACCTTTCAGTTCCCTTAAATGTGTCTGTATGAGTGAGAGTAAATGTTAATTTGCAGTTATATCTTCCAAGTCCATAGTTTGAGTTCCTGTCACGTCATATAATGTACTTAAACGTTCTCCTTACTCCCAGCTTGTGGAAAATTATTAAAGGGAGGTCAGTTTCTGTGTAAGCACCTCAACTTCGTAAGTCAGTTTTCATCAGTATTTAGTCTCCACCAGACAACTATAAGAACAGCTCATCTCTAATCAGGCCAGTAGATCTTCAGTTACACCTTTTCTTAGAAGATTTGCATTTCTCTTATTCTTGATCCTCCTTTGTTTCAGATTCCCCTTTAATATATAGTGCAGATTTGGATTCACCTTCAGGTTTGAGTATTGTTCTCTTCTAACCCCAGTGGAGAGTTCTGGACTTCTACTCAGACTGATAAATGCTTTCACTGTGGTATCGAAAGAACACAAGCTTTCCTTCAGTTTTATAGTCTCCTCTCTGTATTGCTGTGTCTTACTTTCTTCAACTCTTTCTGTGTTTACCTTCATCCACTGCCTCTTTCAGACTTTTTCTCTCTGCCTACCACAAATCTTACCTGGAAAGCCACTGCCACCCATGATGTTTCCCTGGTGGCTAGTGGGTAGTGGTGCAAAACTGAGGGGTTTTGGCAGGCGTCCTCTGCATTTGGCTATATGCAGTGCTGTGACAATTTGGCATAGGCAGAACAGTTCAGCACTCAGCAGATGTGAAGGGATTTGGTTGCCCTGACTCACATAGAGCTATGCTGATTTACATAAACTGAAAGCCTGCATTCACCATGCCTTGCCCCCCAATTCTGTGCTAGGTCATCAACTGAGGGTCTAGCTACCTGTCGTTCATAGATGTGGAGTCATTTCTAGTAAGATAAATGTAGTGGTAATATTATACCCCATCAGTGAATGCTGCTGCCTGTGCAAGCATTCAAAGTCATGGTAGTACACTTCAAAGAAGAGACTGCATTGTTAGGCAAGCTGCCTGTGAACTGAAGAAAGATAAATCTTCAGTGGCCCAGTAAATAAAATAAATAACAGTATATTGTGCTTAGATGTGACAGTTCTCTGTAATTCGTGTTTGCAGTGTCCCTTTTAAACTAAATACTTAAACAATTGGTTAGCAGGATTTTTCAGAATGCGTGAGAATGTACGTAAAAATAATAGACTAAACCTAATCCTGCCAAGTTGTTCCTTCTGTTTATACCATATCATATAAATTTAGCTTGCTAAATGTAAGCATGGTTTCTTTCCTCTCAGAAGTAAACCTCATGTCCAGTAACAGGAAAAAGAACTCACGGACTTCTATAGACAACTGCCTACTTGTCTTGATCTGGTTTCTTTAGTACTTTCTTCCTTGGTACCACTGTTGGGTCCATTCCATAAGTTTCTGTCTTTGCTTAAGGTCTTTTGGATACTGTGGTAATGTAAGGCCTCTCACTCTCTTTGTAGGTCCTTTAACACTTTATTGTGAAAGCTTTCCAGGAGACTGTAGGAACTACATCAACTAGTTCTCTGTCACCCACTTACTAATTCATTCAAAGAATTGATCAGTGAGACATCTTTTTTGTAGGTGAGACACCATTGTGCTGTAATCTTTATATTCATCCCAAGTAATTTAGGAGTTACAAGGTTTAATGGTCGATAAAACAACTGTAGATAAGGATTAGTCAAAAGTGTTTTAATTAAGAATACATGAATATATATAGAATACAAGAATACAGAAATGCATGAGAACTCTTTTGAAGTTCTTCATCTTTTCTGTACATATTTCCTTTTTGTATGATGCCTCTGACCTGCTTTGTTTTTGAAGACTTGAGTAAAGGGCAGCTGATGAAGGAAAAGTATATACTTTCAAAAGACAGAATCTGTATCTGGACTCATTTCAATGTTATGTGATCTAGAAACTGGCTAATGTGGAACACTCAAGACCAGGTGTTGACTTGGTATTCAGGAACTACTGTGGGGTGAGTTCATCCTTCAGCATGAGTTGAACCTCAAGCAAATCATGGTAGTGCAAAGAATCACTTCCGAAGAGTTGATACTGTTTAGAAATTAGAACTTAGAGCCTCCTCCTCCTGACTAAATGGCAGAAAAAGAATTTTATCTCCTGGCACCAGATTTGGAAGAAACCAGAAATGTTATTGCTGTACCTGAATGCAGGCCATTTATACTCCCTTCCCTAGAACTCATTGTTTAAAGTATCAGGGTGTGAACATGAAAGATTGCTGTTTGAGAGTGGTGATGTGTCCTCTAGAATGTGGTTATCATATGTGCTCATATGTCCCCATTTTTTAGGGACTGCAGAAAGTATGACGTTCTAGCGCAAGCAGGATGGTTTTTGATATGAGACGCCAGGATGCTGTGAGCCTTTTTTTCCTCTCTAAGACCTTCTTTCCATAGAATTATATTCAGTATTCATAAATATATGTAGTGTGTGTGTATATATATATACACACTGTATGGTGTATAGTGCTCTTTAATGTAGTACCACACTGGCTTTTATCAGAGTGCTTAGTGTTTGGTAACCTAGTGCTATGTCCAGCTGCTTGTGACAGCTTAAATGTGAATTCACAAAACTTTTTAGGTGCAAAGGATGTAATTTACAGCAGGTTTCTAATGTGTCTGCTTCAGAAAATCCTAACTTGGGTTCTACATGCCGTTCCCAAATACTGTATTGTATCACTCAGGCCTTGTTAGACCACATCTAGAATACTGCATCCAGTTTTGGACACCTCAGTACAAGAAGGGCATTGACAAACTGGAAGGAGTTCAGGAGAAGGTCATGAGAATGTTTGGGGGTCTGGGCATATCTACCGTGAGAAGAAGCTCAGGGAACTGAGCTTGTTCATCCTGGAGAAGAGAAAGCTTCAGGAGGACCTGACAGCAACTTTCCTGTACTCATGAGGAGGTTGTAATGAGCCAGGCTTTTTAGTGTATATTGGGAGGGTAAGAGCCAGTAAGCATGAGCTGAAACAGTCTCAAGAAGAGAGGTTCAGACTAGATACCTCATAGAGGACAGTGAAGCAGTGGGTCAAGTTGCCCAGAGAGTTCTCAGGGCCTCCATTCTTGGAGGTTTGCAAGTCACACCTCAACAGAGCCTTCGAGCGACCTGGTCTGCCCTTGCAGCTTACTCAGCTTTGAGGAGGAGGTTGAACTGGCGATCTCCTGAGGTCCCTTCCTACCCAAAATGCACAGGGTCATAGGATAGTAATTAGTAGTTGTCCTGAGAAACATACCCCAGAGAAGGCTTGTAGTCTTCCAAGAAAATCAAAGACCTTAGAACCAAATGATGCTGATGTCTCATTTTCACAGGATCAAACAAAATGCTACAGAAGTTTTGAACAATCTTAATGTTCTTGATTCTTTTTCCAATACCTGTTTAGAAACTATCCCAGTAGGAGAAACGGAACAATTCAAAGCATACTTACTTCACCTACTCGGTAAAAACGGGTATTGTCTTATTAACATATCCAATTCTTTCTGCTAGTATAGGTCACCTACAGTCCAGCAGCCCAAGATACAAATTCAACTTCATAGCAGACGTGGTGGAAAAGATTGCGCCTGCAGTTGTGCACATTGAACTCTTCCTCAGGTAACACTTCCAATTCTTTGTGTTTTAATTGTATTTTTTAATGAAGGTCCACTAAGATTTTTCCAGTGTGGTAACTTTGAATTTGAATTCTCAAAGTCCACAAAATACTCTGAAACATGAGAACAGACATTTATCCAGAGAACCACCCATTTCTGTGTCTTGTTCCTGTGTAGTAGATCTATTCTGGGGGGCTTACAGTCTTTACAGTACTTTATGATACATATTGTATGCCATAAAATAAGTCTATCTCATTTTTGGAGGTCTCTTCAGCCTTCACTAAAATGTGTTGCTTGTTGGATTATGTTTATTATTGAGTTAAAAAAAAAAGAAAAAAGTTCAGAAGTTAAACTGGAAAAACATAGCTCCTCGTTGCTTATTCTCCTTTCAATGAGCGGTGATTTTATTTTGGCAGGGAGAACATTAAGACGTAGCATGTTGACCAGATGTAACCTATCTAAACACAGAAATGAGTTCTGATAGGGAAAAAAAAGTACTAAATTTGCTGACCAAAACATACCGATACTCAGTGTACTGAAGCTAAGGTGGCACGTTCAACATTGAACAACCTGGAATGCAGGTTTAACACGGAGTGCTCAAATCAACCTCCTGCCAGAACAAATTACTGCAGATGTTATATGTATTCTGTTATGTGAATACCTTTCTGCTTGGAGTACTCTAATTTTGCACAGGCTTAAAGAATTTCTTGCAGAATTTTTTTAGGCTTTTTAAACACACAAAATCAAGATAATCAGGTTTTCTGAGACACAGCTTTATGCACTTGGTGATTAGTCTTTTCAGCAAATGTTGCTGTTGAAGATGTTTAAGATCTTTGCATATGTAGTTACCATTCTTT
>NW_010400901.1:0-28810 GCF_000710305.1 Buceros rhinoceros silvestris | reverse complement strand
AAGTAAATGTTTGTTCAGCAGCCTGCTGGGCGCTAATTGTGATACTGCCTTCTGCCTGGGATTGGCTCCAATTCTTGACTGCTAAACAGCCCAGAACTTTAAAACAATTTCCTAATAAGGACCACATCTCAGAAGAAAGAAGAATTTGTGGACCTTTCCTCATCATCTTCTGCCCAGGCACTTTCTGTTCCCCTAAAAAATCTAAGGTCATTACAGCAGTTGTTCGTAAAGAAAAGTCGTAAGACTTCAAACAGTTTACAAAGTCTTTTAACTGTCTATATTGCAGCTAATGTTGTTTTCCACCAAGTTTTACCCATTGTTAGTGGTTTTACATTCTTTTCTTTTACATTCCCAGTGCTTTCAGTTTCCAGACATGTTTTTTCCTGCCAGTCTACACTTGGGCTTCGTGTTTCCCTGAGACGTCACTTCTTCCTTTACTCCTCTGTACAGCTGCGAAGTTCTGTTTTCTTCCCTTTTTTCCCATTAGAGGATCAGTCCATTTGTGAGCCCTGCTATTTCCTGTCATCGTTTTCTTCCTGTATAGAAGCAGCAGCTGGTGGGATCAGATGGGATCCTCCTCCTTCCCTTTTTGTCACCTAGCCTCTTTGCAAGGAAGCCTATAAAGACAGAATTGAAAACCAAAGGAAAAGGACTATGTGGGTTGTCTGAAAACCTCGGTTCCTATCTCCCTGGCTGTCTAAAAGCAGTCACAATTTTCAGCAAAGGATCCTTTCTTTGTAAATTGTTTTTTTAAATTTAATTTTTGTGAAGGGTTATAACATTGGTCATCAAATGCTTTGTTATTTCTCAGGGTGGAAGGTGGTAAATGATATCTAATGTAATCTTCGCTTAAGTTATGCTTCTCTTATGAGTTATTACTTGATTTTTGTACAGGCACCCTCTCTTTGGTCGCAATGTCCCACTTTCCAGTGGATCTGGGTTTATTATGTCTGATTCTGGTTTAATTGTGACCAATGCCCACGTGGTGTCAAGCACCAATGCTATATCAGGGAGACAACAATTGAAAGTGCAACTGCAAAATGGAGATACCTATGAAGCAACGATCAGAGACATTGACAAGAAATCTGACATTGCAACAATAAAGATCCACCCTAAGGTGAGTGGCATACACAGATGAATGAATCAGTTTGGGAACCCTATTGCAGTTTCATTTAGTACAGTGACTGGATGATATGTCTGGGGAAAACAATGTACTGAAATAACAGGCCTGGAAATTTTTAATGTCTTAGAATTAAATTACTTTGTCTTCTGTGCTAGAAACTGCTAAAAACAAAGGAAAAAGAATCAGCTCAGTTAATATGTAGCCAGATGCTGCTATCTTTACATGAAGACCCAGGCTGCTTTGGCTAATCCTTCTAGCTCTGTGCCAGTACCTGAGCCACAAGAGGTTGTATAGTGCAGGGACAGTGGCAGGCTGCTGGTTTGTATGCCCTTTTTAGGAGAAAGGAGGGAACAATCTGCTGGAAAACAGGGAGGTCTGTTTCAGAATCCTGCTGGCTTTTTTTTTTTCTTCTGGATGAAATAGCAAGGTACTACTGCTAGCAGTCTGTTTCTAAAGACAGTTTAAAGCAGTGGCACCCTGCAGTATACTAATTTTACGTGGCATAGGTTTTGGGTATATGAGAGTGAGTGGCTTTTTCATTAACGTAATGAAAGTGTACGTTGCTAACTTTTTTCTAGGTTTTGATCTTTCCAATCAGGTCATTTTCAGGTATAAACTAACGCTTATTTCTTTCTTTCTGTGTTTATTTAAGAAAAAACTACCGGTATTGTTACTGGGACATTCTGCTGATCTGAGGCCAGGAGAATTTGTGGTGGCAATTGGAAGTCCATTTGCCTTACAGAACACTGTGACAACAGGTATTGTCAGCACTGCTCAGCGAGACGGCAAAGAACTTGGCCTGCGGGACTCGGATATGGATTACATTCAGACCGATGCTATTATCAATGTAAGTACTAGGTGGGTGAGGAGCTGAGCTTCACAGTCTTAGGACCTTGAAATCCCCACCTATTCAGCAGGGAAGTTTGTGCTCTGAATGATGAATCCAGTAAATGGAAGCAGCTTTTCTTGAAATCAGTGATAGGCTCTATTTTTAATAAAAAAGCATCTATAAGTTGTGTTGAGACAATGTTGCGAAAGGTATGATAAATTTAATTACTCGCTCTGAGGTTGTCTATGAAGATGTTTCATATTGGCAGACCCTTCTCATTCTGTAGATCTTGTGCAGCATCACATGCTTGCGTAGGCCAGCAGTAAATCAACGCATTTCTCTGATAGTTCAGCTGATGTGGCCAAGCAAGCTGTAGAACAGAGCCAAAGTTTCTTTCATCTCCATGAATTAGAACCAGATGGAGTAGTGAAGTGGAGAGTATCTGCTTCAATTTAATGATAGGACACCGAGAGAAGAACTGAAGGAGAGGGCTGGTTTTTTTTATTGTTGTGATGTGCAAAGGGAAAACAAGAACATAGTCCAAGTAAAAATCTAGATGTAAGATAACATGAAGTTTGAGATACAAGTTGGAGTTAAGGGTCCTAGCATTGCATATTATATAGAAATACATGAAAATAATGTCTCTTCAGAGCAGCTTGGAGGCATCCAAAGAGCTCAAGTAAAGTCCTTGGGTGTGTATGTGACTTCAACTGATTCTAAAAAGATTACTGCATGCATATCTGAGGTGGAATATGGATTGAAATTTTACAGCTTTTATCTGTTATGCATTGAAAGGAAAATATTTTCAGGATTTAATTGCTGAACCTGAATGTCAAATTTGACATAACAAGTCACAACACTTATCATTTTAACGTGCAAAGCACTTCACAAATGTTTATCATCACAGACCTGTTGAGAGAAATTGCATGGGGAAAAAAGATTTTCTTTTTCAAAAATTCCTTTTTGTGCTAAAATATCACGTAAAAGTTAGCTTTTCCAACAAGCTTCTATATGATCCAGGAGCTGAACCTCCTAAGATATGTAATTGGAATTACTCTCTTGGTTGTGTAAGGAGAATAGGAAAAAATATGGAAAATGAGTTATTTGGGAGCACACACTGAATTGGTGGCAGAGACAGAATTAGAAATTGGGATTCTTGACTTCACGCCTATGCACATTCCTCAAGATCAAACTGCTTCCTTGTGTTTACTTAGCTTTTGAGGACAGTGAATGCCTAATGAGTAGGTTTGGACGAAGATAGCAGAGTGTGTCAGATAATGCTAGACCAAATGGAATAGTGATAGCAGAGGAGGTAACGAAAATGACAATATATTTGATTTGCTTTGCCATCTGAGACAACAAAATACGAAGATAGTCCCTGGTGTAGGGATGCTTTGTGCTTAGCTAATGACTAGTTTTCTCCTGAGAATGGGAGGAGTTTTGAGAGCTGATCTATTCAGAGCATTCCTGTGGCTCAGCCAAGACTTTCCTGCAGGAATGTGCATGCAGCTGCCTTCTGAGAAATGCTAGGACAGCAGGAACATGGGGCAGGAGAAAACAAGGCCATATATTCCTAAATGGAGCTATAGTACATCTACTGAAGTTTTCATTATCACATCCTTCAAGGATGACAAGTGAATGAAAGGTGATATGCTGAGGAACACTGAAAAATCGTTATCTTGGTTCCTTTGTGTCAGTCAGACATAAAAACCAAGTGTGTTGCTTCTGCACTGGAAAGATATAATGTAAGAAACTGATCTCTTTGTTTCGAAGCTGTTTTAAAAACTTTATTGTCTGTTTTATTCTTCTGGGAATCTGTAAGGTTTGTCCAGTGCTAGCAAAGTGTAAACAGTTTATACGGCTCATGTTGCTGTCATGCATCACTTAACTTTTGTTTCTTTTGAGTGGTAAGTTGCTGCTCTTGGCTGTTCAGTAGACCTATTTGAAAACTCTGGCCTCACTCAAAAACAAACTTGTTGAGCCAACATGAAGATGGACAAGAAACTTCTCCAACTCTCATCTCCTGTAGTCCAGTTGGATGCTTCCTTTGAAGGCCATTAGGTATTAGCCAACTTCAGGCAGCTCAGAGCTGCTATATGACTTCCCTAGAGAGGGCTGCATATCTGTGGTTACTAAATCAATCCTTATGTAGTACCTTCCTCATAGCAATACGCTGTGTTTAAACGTGGTAAAGCACTGTGTTTGTCTCCGGTGGAGAGTAAGAGAGACTGACAGCGTCAGTCATGGGTAAAACTACTGAAGAATTGTATGTGCACCTCACTGAAAAGTAATTTTTAATATCAATTAACTATTTGAAAACCTTGTCCTGACAGTCTTTAGCAGAATAGAAATATTTGTTTCAGCTATTTAACGATTCTTCTTAAACTTAAGGCCTAACTGGTTGGAGTGGTAAGTTGCTGCTTGTGACTTAAGGCCTGTTTCTGAAAAGAAAAAAATCTGATCATAAGAGTCGTGAACAGGTAGGGTAAGACCTACCTGTAATCTTCTGTCATCAATATTTTGTCCTTCAATATTGCTTAAGAAATGACCTGCTGTCTTTCATTTACTTACGAACAAGTTATTGTTTGAAACAAAAATTACATTTCCTGCAGCGAAGCACCAATTTATTGTCCCTTTATGTCATTTTTACAGTATGGCAACTCTGGAGGACCTCTAGTTAATCTGGTAAGTGTAGGTGATTTGTTTTTTGTTTTATTTTGTTTCCAGAGCTAGCTTGAAATAAAGAGGAGAACATTTTCTTGAAGATTGCAAAGTCTTACTAGCTTCCAGTCATTCAAACTAATGGTAGACAGATACCCTTAAGCTAATACAAACTATGCAATTTAGGTCTCATTTCAAACAGTGAAAAATATTTTCCCATAGAGCTGTGAGGAAACTTTACACAGCAGTGAGGAAAATGGGATATGGTAGGAGCAGTTGTGCTTGTTCGCACCGTGAAACCTGGTTTGCATGGCAAAGAAGGGACCTGGTTAATCAGCACAACTGATTTGGAAGTAGATTGCTTTAAAGCAGCACTGATTTTGCAGGTCGATGAATTGTAGCTGTAGTTGTAGTAGTGACTCTATTGCCTGCTTAACAGAGGGAATTTCTTGCCGAGGGATGGGATGGACCTGGATGAACAAACTGTGCTGTAATCTCTCTGGCTATCACAGCTAAATGTGAAAGGGATTGTGAATCAGAGCCCAGATCCTCCCTTCCAAGTAATGTTTATTTCTTGAGTGATTACAATGCTGTAAAATTTTTACACTGGCTTTTAACATGAAATGCTAGGGAGTGACCTGAACGCTGCCATTAGGAGCAAAGTAATTAGGTGCTGTCTCTCAACAGGATGGTGAAGTGATTGGGATTAACACCTTGAAGGTTACAGCCGGAATTTCATTTGCTATTCCTTCAGACCGCATCACTCAGTTTCTCACAGAGTCGCATGACAAACAAAGTAAAGGTAAGGTCTGCAAGAAACAGTGACATCTTCCAATTATTATACTGATCTGTTGGTGAACTGCCGAAAGACACAGATCTGGAATCCTGTTACTGAAAGGAGCAGCATTATTTTACAGTGTAGAACACCACAGACTTGGAAACAGAAAACAACTTCAGAAGTGGGAGAGATGTTTTATTACTCAGAGCCCCAGCGAGTAGATGGGATCTGTGTGAATCTGGAGGAAGTGTTCTCTGAGGATAGTGAGGACAGATATAAATCATTACAGTCTAAAATGATCTTGAGAGCAAATGGTGACCTGTTCAAGGATTCTTATCCTCCTCTTTTACATATTGTCCAAGCAAAAAGGAGATCAAGTTGTACTGCAGAGAATAAGATAAAAACTTTTTAAAACACTTGTCCGTGGATGGAGTGTAGCGTGTGCACTATCAGTGGATGATCTTTATTTTGCATTTGTATAGTCAATGCTATATAATTGGATATTGCAACGTACTCTCAGACCCTCCTGGAAGAATGCTAATTCCTGAAGAAATGCGTGGGGAAGCAGGATGGGGGAAGAAGCAGGAAAAAAAGAAAGCCCTCAGCCCAAAAGAGCATGTAAACCTGAATATACCAGCAACTGGCAGCTGCATACTCTGGACTTCCTCTTTTATGTGCCTGCCTTGCACATAAAAGGTGTCATACTAAGTGCTGCACAGCCAAAGCTGACCTAGTGATGTTTCGTCCAGGCCAAACCTTCCTTTGTATTTGTGTCATGACTGTTGGCTGCTGCTTCTCTTGAATCTTTTTTATATCAATCATGTCTTCTCCTGAGTTTGTTCAGTTACTGATGCTAGGGTTGTTTCCCTACCCCATTGTCCTCTCAATGTTATCTCAGATACTGTTATTTCAGAAACTTTCCTTAGTTTGAGGTTTTAAAGTATATCAATCATGTCTTCTCCTGCGTTTGTTCATGTACTGATGCTAGGGTTGTTTCCCTACACCATTGTCCTCTCAATGTTATCTCAGATACTGTTATTTCAGAAACTTTCCTTAGTTTGAGGTTTTAAAGTTAGGCACCTGCTTGTATATTTGAGACCATGGCAATTCTGATGGGTCACCTCATCTGTGCTTTGCTAAATTCCACAAATTAGATTGGGTGGGTGGGAGGCAGTTGATAAAAAAAGTTGTTAATTATGTGCTGAAAAGTACATTTTGACAGCTGACATAATTTGTTTCAAGCCAAAAAACTTGTTTATTCACCCAGGTTACTGTTTGTTGCTACTGATACAGTACATACCTGCTTCTCAGAAGCCAATGTCACCCTTTAGAACCAAACTACTCATCTCAAAACAGAGGGGGGCGGGCGGGCGATGGCTCTCACTGTAGGCATGGCTCTAGAGGCATGAACACAAGCCTTCTGCAGAAAGCCCACCCTCTGGGCCCCCAACTGGGGCTGCAAAATCAGTGAAGGCTGGAGATGCCACCACTGAAATCAGCCACCATGCTCCTTCAGGTGTCTTGGCCTCCAGAGAATGAGTAACCTGCTAAGCCCAGCCAAAGGACCTAGAGGTAACTGCCTATGGAATCTTAAGGAAAACTGTAGTGGAAGGTTCAAGTTTATCTTCTGATTGTAAGATGTTGTCTGATTTTTTTTCTTTTTTTTTTTTTTTTTTTTTTTTTTTTTTTTTTTTTTTTCATCCCTAATCAGAGGAAAAGTATTCACACTTTCAGTATCAGTGTGACTATCACTGCTTGGCATACCCTGAGCACAGGCAACTTTAAAAAAATTTTTAAATAAAAAGAAAAAACTTTTCTTTTCTGAATTGCCTCTTGTACTTTTGCCGCAGGCAGAAGAATAGTCATTTAAAGCCCTTGATGCATAGAGGGAGATAATTTCTAGGAGATATTTTCACTTCGCAGAGAGATTTAGTTTGCAGTTTTTAGGTCTTTTGGTAAGAGTTTTCAGGTTTGTTGTATACGCATTATTTCTTCTCATAAGGAATTTATGTAAGCAGAAATTTTGGGTTGTTTTTCTTTTGTTCCAATTACATTTCAGTAGTTTCACTGGGACCCACCCTTATGGTAGAATTAGGTCATAGAAATAAGTTTAAGGGCATTACCATATTCCTTTAAGTATTGTGTTGCTTGAATATGATAAAATTCCCTTAGGAAACTGTTCTTTCCAGATATTCTAGTGGCACGTAGGAGATACTCAGAATATTGTTTAATTAGCTTGACCTTAGTGTTTTGTATCTTGGTTGATCAGGTGACTGCCAGTTTTATATAGAAGGCATATATTTTTGAAGTCTTATCCATTGTTTATAACTGTAAATATATAAGAGTTGGGGAAGGGGTGGGAAGGAGGAGGAGCAGGAGGAGGGAGGAGAGGATGACATTTGAATGCAGTATTTGCACTGATTATTATTATTTAAACATTCTATATTACTTAATGCATGGGTAATACATAATAATACCTAATGTGTTTTGACCAGAGATTTATCACACTCTGCAGAGAGATATTTGTCTGTTGAATGGTCTGAAAGCCTTTGCTCATTTTGGATTTATCAGTAATAAAGTTAATCTCCTTTTATAGTTAGGATTTCCTAAACCGGTGCATGAAGTTAAGTGTCTCCATCAACTTTAATCATCTGTGTGTTCTGTCTTTACCTCTGGATGTCATCTTCCTACTTAAGCAGTGACTGCTTGGGGTTTTTTTCTTCAGTGTCTTTTGTTAGTATCCCATAGGGATTGTTCAGTTTCAGTGTTGGCTCTGCCATCTATTCCTAGTTTAAACTTGAGTGGAACAGTAAAACTGGAAAGTTTTCAAACATGGATCCTCTAGAATGGAATACAGTAAGTTAGCAATCTGATAAAATATTAAAGAGAAAATCCAGCCTAGGAGGTCAGCCTGGCCTCCCATATAATGTTCACAGAAAAGACAGTAAACCTTGTTTCAGATGAGCAGGGAGAAATGGGGGAGTTCTGCATTGGCCACACCCAACAAGTCATTTATAGGAATCCTCGTTTACATCCCTAGAACACTTTATTAGCTGTATTGAAACTCTGTGCTTACCTGCGTATTTGTATGATGATGACTGGTAATTATTTCCCCGTAGTCATGAGGGCACCTTAAGAGTCTACTTGAATATAGATTGAGGCTACGGATTAAATTCAGCTATACAGTTTATAGGGATGGTACAGTGCACATAATTCAGAATTACAGACTCCCGCTGTTTTCATGATTTCTGTTCATCATAAAATCATAGAATCATCTGGTTGGAAGAGACCTTTAAGATCATCAAGCCCAACCGTTCACCCTGCACTGCCAGGGTCCCTAGACCATGTCCCTCAGCACCACATCTACACGGCTTTTAAACACTTCCAGGGATGGGGACTCCACCACCTCCTTGGGCAGCCCGTTCCAATGCCTGACAACCCTCTCTGTAAAGAAATGTTTTCTGATACCTCACCTAGATCTCCCCTGGCGCAACTTAAGGCCATTCCCTCTTGTCTTATCATTCTTAACATGGGAGAAGAGACTGACCCACATCTCCCAACAACTTCCTTTCAGGTAGTTGTAGAGAGCGATAAGGTCCCCCCTGGGCCTCCTCTTCTCCAGATTAAACATTCCCAGTTCCCTGAGCTGCTCCTCATAAGACAAGTTCTCCAAACCCTTCACTAGTTTTGCCCTTCTCTGAACCCTTTCCAGCACCTCAGTGTCCTTCTTGAAGAGAGGGGCCCAAAACCGGACACAGTGTTCAAGGTGTGGCCTCACCAGTGCTGAGTACGGGTGGACAATCACTTCTCTCCTCCTGCTGGCCACACTATTGCTGATACAAGCCAGGATGACGTTGACCTTCTTGCTCACCTGGGCACACTGCTGGCTCATATTCAATTGGCTGTCGAGCAGCACCCCCAGGTCCTTCTCTGCTGGGCAGTTTCCAGCCACTACTCCCCAAGCCTGCAGCATTGCAGGGGGTTGTTGTAAACAAGTGCAGGACCCAGCACTTGGTCTGGTTGAATTTCATACAACTGGCCTCAGCCCATCGATCCAGCCTGTCCAGATCCCTCTGTAGAGCCTCCGGACCCTCTGGCAGATTAACACTACCTCCCCGTTTAGTGTCATCTGTGAACTTGCTGAGGGTGCACTCAATCCCCTCATGTCAGTGGAATATCTTTCCTAAATACTTTCAGGACTGCTTATGCAATCTGAAAGATGATCAAATGCAAGAACAGTGAGCAGAAAAGTGGGAGTTTTTCCTCCTGCTTGAATAAAAAGTGCAGGATTTGTTTCTTCACTCGGAGATCTTGGCCCCACTGAAATCAGCTGCAGTGGGGATGTGTGGAGTTAGTCATGGTAAGATTTTGAGTACCTGATCCCTTAATTTGGATTTATCAGTTCTTTTTGTCACAGTTTCCAAGTCATAAACTCTTCTGCCTTCAGCCTGCATTTATCTGTCTGGCTTCTATCTTTACTGTTACAAGCATCAGTAACAAAAGTTTAACAGTACAGCACATGCTTTCCTTGGTGTGTAACAGAAACCTGCATTAAATAGTGATCTGCTTCTAGGTACTTGGTGCCAGCTGCTTGTGACTTTGTACTAACACAAAACAGTGTGTTATCTTTTAGTTTATGAGGCTGGTTTGCTTTGTAACACTGGATCAAGTGTTTAATCTGGCCTGGTGTTTACAGAAATGAAACGTGGTTTGTTTGTCTCTCTCTGCTGTGCTGTGCTCCAGCTTTAAGTCGCAATGGCTTCACATTTGTTCAACCCCATTGTTCCTGCGTATCGACCTTCTTTTAACTACTACTGGGACTTCACCCTGGTGATGTGCTTCTTAGATTTACAACCTCACTTTACTCCAGCTCTCCTAATTGTTTTCTCTTCTGCCTCATGACTGCACAAATTGTCAGAATGACAGGTTTTGAGACTTTTTATTCACAGACCAGATGCAATATGACAGTGGTAGTTCAGGTGCCACATGCTGTTCTGCCAGTGTGGCTTAACCCTGATGTCAAAACTCTGCAACTGGTTGTCTGTGCCTGTCCAGCCTCTCCTACTTCTAATAAACTGGACAGTTATATTTCCTCTAATCACTGTTGATGATGAAAACTTTGGATTTTGTGCCAGATGTTTGACTTGGGTTAAATTGGGTGGAATGGACTTTTGCAAAACAAAACGCCTAAAGTTTTTGTACCTGTATTCTGCCAGGTGAAATGGTTCGAGGGTGACAAGGGAAGGAATCTAGACTCTACTGCTGAAATAATCCATAGCTCTGTGGTGGCAATTAGTTTTACTTTATTCAATAGCCTGCTACTCTTTATGGCATGAACTACTATTTGCAGTGTGGTAAACATTGTGGAGAGAGGGCAGAAGGCCGTTCTGAATTTTAATGCAGGGACAGGAGTGAAATCATACCCCAGCCTGCCCAATGGTAAAGGTGGAATTAGACTTTTAGTTGTAAATTAGTGTGTAGTTAACAGAGTTGGTTTTGTTTCCCAAAGCCTTGTTTTTACCTGTATTATTATCCAAGGGAACTAATTCCCTTATAGATCTGCAGCGTTTCTGCTGTGGTTTTTCACTTTTGCCCAGTCTCCTTCTCCCTGTTTTGTTTCTTTTGCCCCTTCCTTCATTTTCATTTTTCTTCTATGTAAACATCCCTAACTTAGCCTCCAGAGTATGCTTTGCGCTTCTGCATCACACAGGCGATGACTTGCAGGAAACTATTTACTGCAAACAATAAGCTGTCACCAGAGTCTGTCATCTGTCCCTTACGGAGACAACTTTATCATTATCTGTGCACATTGCAGGGATGGGGGGGATTAGTTTCAGGTGAGAGAATTATCACATTTGGATATTTTTAAAAAGTGAAAACTTACATTTATGCCATGTAGACTAGAGAAGCCCTGTGAGTGCACTAGTTCACAGCCATGCCCAAAGTTTTGAGGATTCACTTTTGAGGAATTGGGAGTTCTTCGTGACACTTGCTATAGCTGATTTTGATCTCATTATTTTCACTTTAAAATAGAGGAGGTCAGAACATTTCAGGAGAAAACAGGGATGACAGTTACAGAAGTGAGAATGTTCAGAGTGTAGTAAATCCATTGTTTAGTAGTCAACATTTTCACTGACACTAATGGGAATACTGGACATGTGTAAGATTCAGGACTAATTCCTTTGCTTGGGACTGTGTTTCCTGGGAAGAATAAGAGTCAAGAGGAGACTGCGTACGTGTCCTTCTCAAATGTTTTCCTCACATGAGAACACGAAGAAGCTCAAATAAATCGTGAAGTACTTATGCTGGAACCAGTATGGGGAAATACTGTTTCATACCGGATATAACTAACTCCTGAAGCACTCACTTCAGGAAGTCATCAGACTGCATTTTTTTCATAAGACAGCTGTGCTGTGTCATGACTAGTAAAAACCAACTTCGGAAGAGTTGGTGCTGTTCCTAAAGGAGAGAATTTTCACCATTTAAAATTCTGCAGAGCCCTGGCTACTCATAGGGTGGTTTGGATTGGAAAGAACCTCTAAAGGCCATCTAGTCCAACCCTCCTGCAGTGAGCAGGGACATCTTCAACTAGATCAGGTTGTTCAGAGCCCTGTCCCACCTGATCTGCATTGTTGCCAGGGATCGGACATCCCCCTGTCCTGTCTCAGCAGGCCCTGATAGAAAGACTGTCCCCATGTTTCTTATAGGCCCCCTTTAAGTACTGAAAAGCTGCAATAAGGTCTCCCTGGAGCCTTCTCCAGGCTGAACAATCCCAAGTCTCTCAGCCTGCTCTTGTAGCAGAGGTGTTCCAGCCCTCTGATCATTTTTGTGATCGTATTAGCTAAGGTCTGTGTTTTGTTTTGTTTTTTAAACTTTCTTTTCATTCTTTGGGGTAGAAATAGAAAACCACTTGCATTACAATCAGTATGAGTCTTTTGGTTGTCCTCCATCTGAAAGGAGGAAATTTTAATTTCTTTAAATCCCATTTCTACATTTTAATGAGAACACCATGTGATTAAATTGTCTTGACCAGTTTCAGATGAATTTGTACTTGGTTATGAAGTTTTCCATTTACTGAAGTCTTGTAATACCAGATCACAGAAATTTCCCTGCACTACCTGAAAGAAAAGTCTTTTGGAGTGTAAATGAGCTTTTCTCTTACCCTCTTACCTCTCTTACCCTTAACCTGCAGGGAAGAGGGATTGTCGTTCTGTACACCAAGGCTAACCAAAATAAATAAAAGTCCTCAGTGTAGATGAGTTTGACTTCTGTTTAGTTTTGTTGAAAGCTGATAACACCCTGTGTTAATTGACAGGTATTTTGGGTCATCACAGTAAGTTATTTGTGTCAGTGTTTGCCTAAACTTCTTAAATATGCTCTGTGTTATTTTCAGATGGGAAGAAACGTTTCATTGGCATCAGAATGCTGACAATAACACCTGCGTAAGTATCTTAGAGGCGTACTCTGTATGATCATACAAAATGTGGTCACTAGTTGTTCAGAACTTCATCATTCAGCTTTCATTACAAATCTCTGGGGAATTCAGAAGAGTGCGTTAGCTTCTATGGGGTTGCAAACATTTTAATGATACTGGTGAAAAACATGTTCTGAAACCTGGAAAATCACTGTCAGTCATTCTCTAATGCTCGTAATGGTGGATACCCTGTTAATAGCTGAGGGAAATTAGGAAGACCCTGAACATGGATTTTGGTTCTTGCAGAGTACGTCTGGAGTTACACTAGTTTTAAGGTGATGTTTAAACAAGCTGCTGCTTTCAAGTGACCGTGATTGCCAATGCCAGATGAGCTGCCTGAGGGTTTGGCCGTAGTTTTATCAGTGCCAGTGAAGGCCATATTATGTGAGATTTGGTGCCTAACCATTAACTGAAAATAAAGTAGTTGCTAAAGTGCATAATTAAAGCTTCATGCCTCCATGTTAACGAAGCCAGATTATGGACACTCTTCTCCGGTTCTTTACTGTCTTTTCCCTCTTGCTTTGGTTGGTTTCTTGCCATTACCTGGGTATATTCTGAGATAACAAATGAGGGCTCCTGACACTTATGTACTGTCTCAGCAGTAGGCACATTTCCCATGTGGCAGTAGACTGTAAAATTAAACAAGACAATTTCCGTCTGGGGTTGTAGTGAAGCCATCTTTGCTTTTTTGAATTACACTCTTCCAACCCTCCCCAAAGGGTCAGATCCTCAGGTGGAACGAGTCACTGTAATGGCATTAACATCACTGGGCCACCACCAAGGAGAGAAACTCAGAGGATTTCTCTGCATACTTGTGAAACGTGAGCACAATGTGAGATTTTACTGCAGTGAAAGATGTCTCCAGGCCCATTTTCAAGAAAAGACTACTTTGCTTGTTGTGTTTGCTTTAGTCATTTAATTGTTAGCTTCCTCAGGACAAAATCAAATGAAGTGAAGCTGCACGCAGACAGTTTGGCTTGATTTCCATTTGAGGGACCACAGGTTTTCATGGCAGACAGCAGAATCATTAGTTTAAAACCTGTTCTTTCTAGAAATGTTTTTAACCCTCACTGTACACAGACTCAAAATTATGTCATCTCCTCAGAAATGAAAGGATGTTTTTAGAGTCTCTATTTTGCAGCTGGTTCCTGTCTTCATTCTTTAGAAAGAGATGCATAAACAGTTTCTGAAGAAAACTTGAGGAAGCTGAAGTTTCCTTGGAAAACTCTCATAGTTCTGACCTATCTGAAGACCAAAGTTACCAAAAGCTATATTGTTCTAGAAAAGACAAATTAAGAGTGACTTGCAAAATTAAAGAAACAAAATTGTTAGCAAATTTCTGCCCCATCGCCAGTATTAATTCTTTAGGGCAGGAACATCTTTTGTCCCTATGCAGCACCTAGGACAGGGAGTGCTACTGTCCCTGTGCTCTTCTAAAGTGCCCACTTCGCTACTGCTACAAATAGCAAAAGTCAGGTGCTTGCAGGAGATGTCAGAGACCATTAAATACAGCATGCTTTGCACAGGCGAGTAGTTTTGACTCTCTGAAATCTGTCACTTGCATTAATCCAAATCCCCTATATTCTCACTACAAGAACATGGGGCAAACAATTAACTGTTAAGTCACTGATTTTTGATCACAAAAAAATTGAGAATAAATAACAAATAAATTTTGAATGCTACTGCTTTTGTAGTAGTATCAAATTATATATAATTTTCTTCTTCTTTTAGCTTGGTAGAAGAACTGAAACACAATAATGCTGATTTTCCTGATGTCAGAAGTGGAATATATGTACATGAAGTTGTTCCAAACTCACCTTCTCATAGGTATGTAGAGCACATTATTTTCTTCACCATAAATAATTAGCTGAACAGATACTAGTAGATAAGGTTTCTACTTATATTCAAGTACTTTCTCATGTAAGTCTGGATTCATATTTAAACAATTAAAAATTGTGCATGTAGGTTAAAAGAAAAAGTTAAAATATTTGTGCTAAGATTTTATTCACATCTCCAAAAGTGGAATATTTCAGTATCAGAACCCTTGAAATGGCAGTAAGAAAATTTATGACAGTATGTGTAAATTTAAAGAACACCCCAAATACAATGAACCAAATTTTGTTTTCTGAAAACATGTTGAATATTAATAAATAGAAACTTGGATTGAATTTAAACAGGAAAATGGACACCATTCACATAAGACAGTCAGAGCTATTGGATATCTGAGACAATGCTTTATCTCAGAGGAAGAGACTATTTTACAGAACAGTTGGAAAATAAATAAGGCACTTCCAAAATTACTGTATTAAGAAAATGAAAATGTGATAAAAGCAGCTATTCTGGATTTCATTTGAACAGCAAGAGGGAAGTAATATACCTCTAGTTCAGTTGGTACCCTTTACTTGTCTTGCAATTTTGAGTGTGGTTTGATTTGCAGCGCTTGAAATACATAATGGGGAGATAAAAGCATTTTCCTGCAAATGGATGGAGTGGAGTGAGTCAGACGTGGATGGCTCATGGATTTTCTGTTTCTCCTTTGCTGTAGTTTTGAGGAAGACAAAGGGAAAGCTTAGTCTACTTTTACTGTCAGTGTGGTTTTGCCATTATTTCAGAAGAAAACCCTCAATGAAGTAATGTGAGCCTGGGTTTGCAGTTAGTGAGTACTAACAATTATTCTTTCGTAGTCAGAAGGGTAGAATTTCCTTCCAATGGAAACTAAAACAAGTAAAAATTTATCACGTCAGCCAAAGAGGTGGTGAATAGTCTCTGTACTTTTTCTCTGCGCAGAATGCACACTTACTGTCTTTTTCGTCTTGTCTTTGCAGAGGAGGGATCCAAGATGGAGATATCATTGTTAAAGTCAATGGACGTCCTTTGATGACTTCCAGTGACCTACAAGAGGCTGTGATGAATGAATCACCTCTACTACTTGAAGTTCGAAGAGGAAATGATGACTTGCTATTTAACATTGAGCCTGAAGTTGTCATGTAAATAGAATTGTGGAAGCTCTCACCATAATTAAACTCACTTATTCTGGAACACTAGATACCTCCTTTGCAGCTACAGTAATTATAGTTCCTGTTGACTAATGACAAGGTGGACTAACTTAATTGCCTGAGCCATTTCTGTACATAGTAGCTAGAATGAATTCAATTATGCCTTTTCTAGAAGATGTAACATTCAAAGAATTTTAAGAACTGTGTTCTGGTGAGGGGGAGGAGGAAACAAGTTTTGAGTAGCTGGTGAAAATGGGGTTCACCTCCAGTTCCTGCAGGTTCAGTTCTGCATTTTGAAAGACCAAAATACTACTGGAAGTGAGAAAGAACGATGAAAGGGGAAACTTTTCTTAAACTAGTCATGGCTGCAGCAGAACCAAGCTATTGCAATGCACAATTGAGCTTGTTTTTATGTAACTTTTTCAATGTGAAACTAGTACTGGCAAAACTTGTGTTTGTTCTTGGTGCTTCTGTGCTACGTGTCAGTGCAGGTAGATTAAATCTGTAAATATCGAAAGGAACAAAAATGGTATCAGGCTCTAGAGTGTTACACCTAGGTCATGCAATTTTGGAATATCATAAATGATTCTTATAGAATTAATGCCTTATATATAAATCAAAACGATGTGCTGAACAAAGTTAAGTTTGAGAAAGTGCACGATTTTTTAAGAATTTGATACAAATTGGTTTTGCATTTTACTGGTAAGCTTTGCTGTAAAATTGTTATACTACTTTTGGCTTGTACTGCATATGTTTCTACTGTAAGGAGATTAAAGTTTACACAAATAATGTGTTGGTGTAAACCTCTTTTTAAACAAGTGTGTCTTCTCTCCCTCCTCTGTCAGACTGGAATAGACTCTCCCAAGAGAAAATTTCCTTACAGAAAATTGGGCCCTGATGTTATGAAAATGCTTTGCGGTCCTAGGGAATTTATTTTGGTAATTATTCTGCCCTTATAAGACTGTGTTTAGAAATGCTTTGCACACAAGTAATTTATTTACACTATTTTTTTCATATTTATGAATTGTGCTTTGATGTCCTTTAGCCAGCATCTAGCTGGGATCCTGTTCTCCAGCTCTGCCTGTATGCGACAAGAAGCAGAAAGGAAGCACCATTAACCCTGTTTTGCAGCTAGTGCGTGTGAGACTTATGTAATAAACCTGAGATGGAAATTGCAAAGAACTAAATCCGGATCTCTTAGGTACCCTAAACCACACAACTGTCTTATTTCCTAGGGAATATTGCTGCTATTCCCAAAGAGACAGAGGAGTGTATCTGGAGGGCTTTCTACAGCAAGCTGTGCTTTCTAGATTTGGTTCTTGAGCCTTTGTTAACTGCTTTTTGCATCAGAATGTGTCTTCGGGGCTGCTAGACACTTCTTAAGTTGCCGTCACAGCGAGACTTTCTGACTGTACAAACTGACTCGTTTGTGACAAGCCTTTCACCTTTGGGTTTGTACAACGCCAGGCATATGAAGAGAACAATCTGTTCATTACTTGCTGGCTGGCTGTGACTGCAACTGTATAGGTGAAAGGTGGATGGCCTACATTCCTCCTAAAAACAAATGCTGTTTCTTTCCATCACATCATTGCCCATGTCTTTAGTAACGGTGTGGCAGCCATGCTGTCACCCTTCAACAGAAGATACTTAGTCGTACTGTTGAGTAGTCCATGTTCAGAGGGATCAACTCTTTCACCAAGACACAAACTTAGCATCCAAGCTTGCAAGGAGCAAAAGCAAGTTCTGAAATTAGGATAGCTGTGACCTGCCAAAGGATGCTGTCATGGCTAGTCAGGCCTAACCATACAAGTGTACCACGTTAGGACTTCTGTTTTATATTTTGTGAGGGGTGTTTGACTACATCTATTGATTAATATTAAAAAAGTTAAAATAATTCCATGACTTTGTTGCTAATTTTTCTAATTTTTTACCAACAAATTGTTTGGTAAGAAGACCCACAGAGTAATTAGCTTCTCTTGTAAGAGCAGCTTTCTGGCTTGCAGATTACGCTGTAATTAGTGTGGTTATGCAATTTATTTCAAAATCATTACAATAATGCTGAACAGAGTCTTAAAGTGACACAGCAGTATTAATGCACTGTTGTTGGCACTGGCCAAGTGCCTTGGCCTTTTAGTCATGACACCATATGGCTGTTTCCTTACTCATCAAAAACTTTGTTCTACCAACAGTTCCTTTTTTCTAAGCTTTCTCTGAAAATTGTGGAGTTCCCACATCTTTGAGTCTGTGAGTGCTGTTGCATTGTAGCAGATTTCACTCCGATGGTCTAAAGGTCAGATGAGGTTCTTTTAGAAAGAACGCATTGTCTCTTCCTTTTGGCTGCAGGAACATCTGTGTCATTTCAGCTGTAGCATAACCCTTAACTGCCGAGATGTAAGAGCTGACATTATTAATTGCCACTCACCCCCCTGACATTGGCCAGAGCTGCAAAGGTTAATTGCTTGGTCTTAAGACAGAGTCAGCATCTACTGGTGCCAGTAGTTAATGTTAAGTCTATAACACAACCTTGCTATCTGTGTTTCTTGGCTGAGATTAAATGAAAAGTGGTCAGTGTCTAAAACAAAGCATTCAGGCAACTATTCTGTTACAAGCAATTACTGGCTGTGTCTCTTGGGCAAAAAAGAAGGAACAGAAGTGTGATCTTGATCTCACAAAGAGAGATGTGCAGCTGCAGCTTTTCCAAGTCAAGGCTGGGTCAACATCATGAATGTTTTTGATATTTATTAGTCTGGCCACTCTTTTATTACCTCAAAGATTTCTAAAGCCACCTCATTATTTCTACAAGGCCTAATCAGCAAAATAAGGAAAGAGAGAGCTCAGCAATGACAATATGGAAGACATGAGTGTTTCACGGTGCTTCTACACTGCAGCTCAGCAAGGTCTGCAGTGGGAGCTGTGCAGCTTTGCCAGCAAACTAACCCCTGCAGGGAAGCTCACTCTGACCTGTCCTGCCCAGCGGTGCCTGCTGTGGGGCCAACACGTGAAAGGCAACTTTTCAGGTTTAGTGAAAACAGGAATGAGGTAACACCATGCATAATACAGTATCCTTCATATACAGAGTGTTGTCTGTTAGGAAGGCAAAGTGTGGGTGAAGCAGAAAACAAGTATAGAATAATAAGAAAAAATACATTCTTTGGAGTTTTTAATTTCTAAAGAAAAGATACATCGTAGCTTCTTTTATTTAATTAGATGGGCGTGACAATGGGCCAGATGACTGCTGTACACCTGCTTGAACCAGGTACTTGAAGACCTCTTTCTGCAGGGATGGCATCTTATATTTATCTCTGTATCCTCAGAGCAGTTTGGGATAGGAGAGATGGGTAACATACCGAAACACCAGCGACTGTCCTCGAGATGAATAGGTAATGGAGAGACAACCCTTGGACTGCAGTGTGGCACACGCTTTACCACCTTTCCTGAGCACCACGTAGCAGCTCCTGTGGCTGATTATTTGTGGCTATTTGATCCCCCACTACACAAATGCTGTATCACACTCGTGCCTCTCTATCAGTTCAAAAATACAGTATCACTGGCACTTTCTATTTGAAAGCAAAGAGAACAAGGATAATTCCTTCCCTTACAAGGGATCTTGCAAGTCTGTCCAGGAACTGGGCATGACATGAGAAGTGCCTGAGTCTTGGTGCTTGCCTGTGTGTAAAAGGCTGGCAAAGCAAGCTGGGGATTTGCAGGTTGTGGCTGCTATGCTGAGCACTCTCATTGCTCAGCAGTCCCACCTGCTGCAGCTCTGGGAAATTTGGTCTGTGGGCATCTGATAAGGCTGAGTTACTGAGGTGCATCACTGGTCACACAAAAACTCAGTGCACAGCACCTCTTCTGCATAACCTGTTCTCTCCTTGCTGTTCCATTATGTTCTGCACAAGCTACTCTGCATGACCACACACCAGCCAGCAGTCCCTCTTTTCTGCTCATCTCTTGTGACTGCCTCTGCACCAGCTATTTTGTGCAAAACTCTTCCACATGGCTTCTTCCAGAGCAGCTGTTTCTGCATTTTGCCCTCCGCAGCAGCTGCTCTGCTCTTCTCCACTGCTTTCGCACCAGCTATTCTGTACCACCATATATCCCAGACAGCAGTCTCACACTGTTTTAATTTTGTTTTGACTGCTTGTTTCTTGCTTGAGGCTTTGTTGGTTTAGCAGGAATCCGGAAGAAAGAGGAATTTTTTTTCTAATTCCCAGGCTCTGAAGTCTGCAGTGCTGTACTGAGCATTTCAAGTCCATAGCATAACACTAGGGCAGTGGGCTGATGAAAGGTTTACTGAACCACAAGACACTGCAGGATATAGAAGGTGATGCTACCTCTGTTTAGGCACCATCAGCAAGGAGCTGGTGTTCAAAGACAATGCAAGGTTGAGAGCTTACCCCAGAGGGAGTGTGTGTAGGTAGCAAGGGTGTGCTTTCTGAACCCACATAGAGGCCTAAAGTCTGAGGGTTTCTTTGAAGTAGGAGGAAGACTTAAGAAGGGAAGGGAAAGGAGTGTAGCATGTTTATTTTATTTTATTCCCTTTGTTTACTTGGGTTTCATAATCTTCATTTAACTGGAAGTGCCTGGGGAAAGCATGCAGGTCTGTGTTTGTTCCCATCCCTCTTCCCACAGGAGTAGATTATTTTTGCAACTTTGGTGCAAATACTACAAATAGTAGATTTGGTTTTTTATCTGAACCTTCCCAGTGCTTGTGTCAGCAGACACTGCTTCGTGGGGCTTTGCTGCAGAAGAACTTTCCAGGTCATACTGTGGACTGTAAACCAAGGCAGAAAGAATTACCAGCAGTTAATGCAGAGTTGCTTAGAGGACCTTGCTGGCTGGTCCAATTCTCCATCTTCTGGCAAGCATGTGAGGCAATGTTATAATGCATTTTTCTGCTAAAAAAAATCCTCAGCAGTATATTCACTAGCAGTGAACTAGTGTTTGAGGAGCATGGAGGCTGCAACAGTTACAAACAAAAAAAAAGAGAGGAAAAATATATTTATTATTCTTTTTTTATTTTTGTCCTCCAGGGAGAAAGGTCAGACAGAGAAGGTCATTCCCCATCTTCCCTTCCTCTTCCCCTCCTTTCTGTCAAGAGGTTCCCCTGGAGACTGTGAGAATATGTCAATATTAAACTGCATCTTCTCTGTAAAGATCTCTGGAGAATAACAGAAGTAATTGCTTGCTCGTTCTTTCTTCGACAAACACGGAGTAGGCCTTCACAAACAGCCAAATGAGACATACTCAGGAAAAAACAAGTTCTTAGTGGAAGGAGTCGCCAAGGAAAATAATTGGGCAGCATGAGGGGTTTGGTGATGCAGCTGCACAGCTGCTAAGTTCAATGACTTCTCAATTGCCTCCATCTGAAGTTGTGTTCCACTATGAAATGATCTTCTACCTCTGTAACTATAAATAGCCAGGCATGATGATTTGCTGCTTGAAATCCCAGAACCAGCTTGGGAAAAATACCAAAACCAAACTCAAACAACTAACCCAAAATGCAACAAGAAATCAAGAAGCCTTCAACTACCTTCTCAGTAAGATCCCAAATGTTAAAGAGAATGAAGCTACAGCGTATAGTGCTAATGCTTTTGAAGATGACTTTCTAACATCCTGGTTGGTCAAGGTGTGCAGTGCTACAGCAGTAGTGTCAGCTGGTCTGTCCTCCCACTGTAGGAGGAAGTTCACCTCAGGGTTGGCATTGCATAGACTGCTGGTCATTTCTTCTGAGCTACCTGGCTAGGTGTCCCTTAGCTTCAAAGGAAAGAATCTGTAGCTTTCCTTTTCTCAGAAAGCAGAGGTTCGAAACAGGTCCAAAAAGTTGTATTCTAAAAATATTTACTATAAAGCCTCCTTTCTGTAGAGACTCATGACCAGAACTGATGTACACATCTGAGCTGTACAAATCCCAGCTTAGGTCAGGTGACTTTCAGCCTTAAGCTGGTTTCAATATATTGGAGGTTTTGCCTTTGGTTACAAGGTAAATTTGAATCCTAATTTTGAATGACTGAAAAAAATCTCAACTTTATGTTGTGTCTAGCAGAAGTGATCCATAAAGTTCTGGGACAATGGGAGAAATTAACTCTTTCAGAGTGTAGTAATACATGATATATCATGATATTGTCTAGGTTTACCTAGACCACCTTTGGGGTGGTTTTTTCAGCCGAAGGTAGGAAAATGATGGAACCTGCCTCACTCAGGTGTCAAGCTCACTACACCACGACACACCAACCACAATCACTTACCAGAATTTATCCGATCAGAGTTTGAAATGCATTGATTACATTTGCCTTTCTACTGTTTTACCTCTAAGGCTGTTTCTTTCCTGTCTCTAAATCCACAGGCAAGGAACATAGGAAAATACACCAAAACTGCTCCCAAATACCTTTTTTATGTACATAAAAATATCTGAGCTTGAAAGTCCGTCATGTCTCTAGTCTTTGTGGTTAGACACCAGTGCTCTGTTTCCTGCTGCAAGTTATGCAGTTCACCTCCTGCAAGCTGTATATCCCACTAGCTACATCAGGGGCATAAAGCTGCCAGTTGTGCCTCTACAGGAAGACTTCAACATCTGAAATATGTTACTCTGGGATTAAATATTGCCATTCTGGTGTACAAAAATATTGCCTCCCTCACCCATAAATCTTCAATGAAATCCTCCATTTAGGGAAAAGCAGGGAAAGTTTTGTGGCAGGTTAAGGGAGTTCTGATGTTTTGAACAGCTCTTTACAGCTTCTCAGTGGTCTGAATGTCAGATGTTATATGAGGAGAAATCAGTGGGCAGAATCTAAGGAAGTTATGAGATGTGCGATGATAAATATACACCATTGTGTCTCATTTTTTCCCCCAAAAGGTCTGAACATATGGCCTACGTTTTTGCTGCTTTTGTTGCAGTAAATTTTCTGAGTGCTTCTGAGACTTTTTAAGGAAAAATTATCTAATTTCTTGCTGATCAGTATCTTTAGGTTATTAGTATGAAGCTAAAAAAACCACAAACAGAAACTGAACTTGGTGTGAAAGTTGAAGGAGCTGCTTTGGGTTTGGGAGGGGGTTTTCCTTCATGTCTGTAGCAGCAGAAAAAAAAAGACATGAGAAAATCCTGACAAATTGAAAAAGAGTAGCGTCTGAAAGCAGCCTGGCAAACTTCTGTAAATCACCACCATCCATTAGAATAGAGCAAGCTTTTCCACAGCTTAGGTATACCACTGAAGCAAATTAATATTTCTGCTGAAAACAAAAACAGTAATCTTTACACATTTTGCACACTGGCTGGCATTACAAATTTGCCTTAACTTGGAGCAATGTTTGGAAAACTCATTTTTCAAACTGTTTTACCCAAAACATTGTAATTAATTAAATAAAATCAGTGTTTTCTTAAGAAAAATGTTAACCTTGACTAAGATTATTTTTTAAATGGGCAATATTTCCATAACACAACATTTATTTTGCATAGTACTGAGGTAATTTGACCCATAGAGTCAATTGCTAATGCTGTCAACCCTAGTGGCATGGAGTCAGGTTCTGAAATGAAAGACTAAAGCAGAGAGGTTCTATAAAGGATACCTGAAAGTTAGCTTGTCAGCTAGCAGACCCCTTCTATGGACTTCTGGTAGATTTCTGTAACTCTGCTGGCTGCTGCAGGTCAGACACACATTTGCCTCTCTATGTAACTGAGAAGGCGATGAGAGTTTGCAGCAATTGCTATTAATTACAACATCCAGGAAGAATTCATCTCCCCCAGCTTGCTGATAGAAATACCTCCCTTATCCACCTCCATCTGACCAGGTTTGAGAACATGTTTTGCAGATGATAAATCAGCGTAAAATAAAGAGTTTCCTTTTCTCCAGAAACCTCTGATTCCTGTTTAATGCCACCTGCGTTCCTCTTCTAACATGTAAAAATTTGCTACAGTCATCATCCTGTTCCGGTTAATGAAATTTGAGGGGTAAATGCAAAGAGATGCTGAAGCTTCAGAAGCTCGGTGGTGTAGCAAGGAGCTGTGCAGCTAAAAAAATCTTAGATTTTGAACAAAAGGATCTCAACTCATTTTCATTTTGCATGTGCAGCACGGGTTTATAGTCACAGATGCACCCTCTGTGAAATGTAGGCTCTGTGGTCTTTTTAAAAAGGAAAAAAAAAAAAAAGGAAGAAGTCACAGAGTGAAAAATGGGCTGTGCACCATCGTGCTTTCTCTGTTAGCATGGAGGAAGAAGAAGGTCAAGAGAAAGGCAATCACGACCTGAAGCGTCAGCTAACTCTTCCTGGGGTTAGGGGTGGTTGGATGATGCAGAAGTTTATTTAACTGTTTTTGTCTTTATACAGTCTCGTTCCCACAGCTTTTGAGGTCCAGCTTCTCCGGAAGGTGGAGGTGGTATGCCTTATGAATACCTTGGAGATTACATGATTCACTGTGTGTGGCTCATGGGTGCTATATTTCCTAGAGACTGACCGTAAGACAAAATTTATATGTGCGTGGCAATATCTGACACTGGTTTGTGTCCTAATGTAGGGGAGAAAAGGCCAGAATGTAAACTTTTCTTGGAACAAAGATTTCCCGCAAGTTCGTCTCAATGCTTCCAATGACAGTGACACATTTTGATATTCATTTATCTCCTTAAACACACAGCAGCAACTCAGCCAGAAAGAAAATAACTTACATCAGAGAGCACACAGAGGTCCTGGGTAGAAGGTAAGGTGAGAGGTGACATTTTTATTTCACATATTAGAAAGCACAGAAATTTATTAAGTAGATGATATATATGAATCCCACACTCTATATGAGTAGTAGGTAAAGAAATCTTACCAATGCTCAGCAAGAGAAAGACAACCACCACAAGCTTCTTCTGACACTGTACGCAATTTGTCAAATTTTTAATGGCAGCTGTATGTAAATAATAAGAGAAAAAAAATGAGGTTTCACTCTGTAGTAAATGTCTTAAACTAAAATTTCACCATTTTGGGAATATGCTTCATGTCTGGTTTTTAAATTTATACAAAATAGGGAAGAGTTGTGTGAAATTAAAGCTTACTGCTTAACGATGTGTAGCAGAAGTCTTTCTGCTGTTAGTACCAAAAAACTTTAGCTCATTCTCGCTGATAATTCCCCACCTCTATTTGTGCCAACAGTAACAAACAGAAAGTCATATTGATTGTAACATACTACACAGGGTAGGTTTGGTTTAGATTGAAATTAACCCCTAAAAACAGAAAAGAAAAACACACTGTGTGTGTGTGTGTGAAGAGATTGGGAAGATTAGAGAAGGGGGTTTCGGCGTCATAGAAGGTATTTTGAGTTAAACCCAAGATCTAATCCCATGGCTGTAGCAATAGTATTTTGAAAAATCATTTTTCAGCTGCTATGGTAAATGTTTCTAAAAACAGAGGAGAGGTTTACAATCTGTTACAACAATGAATCAAAATAACTCTGCTCATTTTCCATGTTAAGTCTCAAGAGCTTTGGTAAACACCACACCAGCTCATTCGAAACAGGAGAATGATTGACAATGTAAAGCAACAAAAAACCCGAAACAGAAAACAGGTAAATTAATTATCCATTGAATTAATACTCATCTGCTTCTCAGAGTTCCAGTCACCAGATCTGGGCCTGCTTAACGAATACACTGTCTGTGGGTCCAGCACAAGTACACCGTAGAAACCTAGGGACCTGATCTTAAAATCTGTGAAGGAAAACATATGTTTGAAGTTAGGCACATGATTAATACATTGGTGAACATTGAGATTTGGTCTGTGCTGGAATTCTCATGACATGAATATTAAAACATCCCTCCAAATCTCTGTGAGTGATCACAATTTGACAGTCCAACAGGTATTTCATCTGCCATTGGAATCAAGTCCATAGTAGCCCTGATCTTATGAGTGATGGAGACATATCACACACACCTAATTAAGTCCAGGTTATATACACTGTAACACGTACACGGTGCATTCACATGTATTGACTTTGCATGCACATATGTAGTGTCTACAAATATAACAAACAGAAAGAGGAAATGAATATAGATAAGAATATAAAAACTGTAGAAGTATTCACCAGGGAAATACAAAGATGAAAAGTGAATTCTGTGGCTAGCAGACATTAAACCGTCTGATCCTGGGAACTTTAAAAGAGCTGTCCTTGCCCTTGATCAGTTAAAAACATGGGTGGAAGTATTGGCAATAATGCAGAAAACGTTGTCCAACAGATCCTTCCTTCTGTGATTAGTACAGAGGTATTACCAAAAGAGATAATACCAGATGTGGCAGTCAATTCATGTGATAATGATGAAAAACTCTCCAGTTTAACAATAGCTCAGGATGAAGGCAGAGAGCTGAATCTAGAGCTAGGCTTTTTTTTTCCTTTTTTTCCTTTTTTTCTCCTCTTTTTGTTCTTTTTTATTCTGTCTTATTTTATAATTGGTTTCAGATAACTTATAGCTGTTTCTAAAACTGCCTAAACTGTCTAACAGTTCATGTTAACTTTCTGTAAGTTCTAAAATGTGGTGATGCTCCATGAATAGCTTCAAGTGGAAGATATCTGACATTTTTAAGGGCTTCTAATTATTGAACATATGCATAAGCATCAAAGGGTAGATTTTCGGGGGCAGACTAGTAACTTTACAGCTGATAAAATGAACTGAAATTGGAAATGGTCAATGTCTGGGAAAAAAGGCTGGTTTTAATTGCGTTTTGTGCAGACCACTGAAATGAGGGTGACAGGGCAGTAAGAGGGTGAGAGAGGAGGTGACTTCTGCAACTTATTTGAAAAGTAGGGGATTTGCAGTTCAAATCCATTCCAGGCTCTGACTGATGCTGGACTAGTTGCTCAACCCTTTCTCTGCTTCTGTTCCTGCATCAAGTAGATGTGACTGATAACAGTGCCTAACATGAAGCACTCTGACATCTCAGGCAAATAAGGTTATATATATAAATTGCAAATGCTGTCTGTGTGTGGTTAAAAAAACAAGACTCAAAGAGCCCGTGTTGTCTGCAAGATTATAGGTGTCTACACGGACATTGCCTCCTATCTGATGTTCGGTCTCTTTACTGAAGCTTTTGTTTATGACTGTGAGTATGTGCTTTTATAGATGTCTGAATTCAGTGCCTCAGCAGGGTAAAGGCAACGTGCCCACTTTACTCAGGATGATGTCTCTAAGTATCCTAATGTTTAATTTGGCTTTCAGCTGATAGTTTAAATTTAAATTTTTTTTTCCTTTTTTAATCCTAGTAAGTCACCATCCATTCTCCAACATGTTTTGTATGATTTTTTTTCCCCTATCAAATTCCTACTCTGTTTCCCTTTTATTAGAAAGAATTGATTCGATGTTTTGGGTTTTTTTCTTCTTTCATACATATTTTCTTTGTGTGTCAGTCTCAACTAGAAAATTCTCATAGGATTTTAAGGTCCTTGTAATTTAAAGATAGAATAGTAAAAATAAAATTAAATATTCCTTAGAACATTTCTTTTTAACCTTTGTAAACTAATGCCATACTTTGTATCATAGGAAAATCTCAACACTAATATGTGAAACAAGATAAATTCAGCCTTGCCAGAAGATCTTCCACTTTCTTGAAACTTTTTGAGATGAAATGTCCAGTGCTTGAGTCAAAACTGGAAGAAGTTAAAGGTTAAGGATGCTCTCCGTTTTTTACTTTGTGAGATGTGACCTGCATCTCTCTTAATAACATGATACAGAAAACTTGAAGTAACTTAATACTTAGACATATAGGCTCATTAATTTGATCTGTAGTTAGCCAAGACAAAAAAAAAAAAAAAAGGGCGGGTAGCAAGTAAGGGCGTGTTCTTAAACTCCATGCTATTACATCTCTAGGCTGTACCCAGTGCTTGAAATGTATCATCTCCCAAATTGTGTTCAACTAGACCGAATCAGCCTGTGGCCGGTAGCTAACTGGCCTGGCTGATTCTGCTGTGGAGTAATGCATTATTGTACAAAAATCGTGCCTCTGTTGTGTTGACAGATTTTATCTGCACAGCTACAGCAGACATTTTTCTGAAAAGGTAGTTTCTTTGGAAAACAGCCTTCATGATCAGCCAGCGGCAAAGGAACTCAACATTTGAACAACGAGGAACAGGAAAAATCCCTATAAACATCTTTGCACATTAACAACGTGTTTGGTTCTGTAAGGTCTGAAACATCTGGGAGCTGTTGGAGTGTTTGTGCTATGAAAACCAGCTGAGGCTTTTAAGGTGCGCTAGAAGCGGCTAACTACGAGTCACCTGTCAGCCTCCTCATAAATCTGTTAGAAAGCAGAATATGCATAGACTGGCTGGGATTTTTATGCATGGAATAATATAGTAGCAGGTGACTTTAATATAAGGCAAGTAATTTGTGCACATTATACAGTATAAACTCATCAGGAAGCTATTTTGATGATACTGGCAAGACTTCTGAGCAAGCCAGTTTTCAGGAACAAAATAGAAGAGGAGATCTATTCCATTTTCTTTGATTCCTCAAGATGCAAGAAAGCGTCCAGCCTTTCTGCTACTAAAGCTTTCAGAAGTCCCATTATGGATAATACTAGAGCAGTACATTACATGCTTCACCACTTAGGTTAGTTCGTCAAATTAAATAACCTCTGCTTCGTGATCCTTGTCTTTCCACTCCCAATGATTGCCTTTTGCCAAACTGTCTTTTCCAAATAGTTGCAGCACACAAGCTTGGGGAAATATCAGGCAAAGAAAGGGAAGATTTATGAACAGAAAAATCTGAGAAATCCTGACTTTTTAACAAGAGTTCCTACATTTTTATTATCTATATACAATACTGTAAATCAGAGGGAGGGTTGTAGTGAGGCAAATTTGTTCATTAGTGTATTGTGAAATGAAGCTAAATAAGAAATCTTCATTATAGTGTGGAAAATAGTAATTTCCGAAAATAAAGTTTTATTTCTGTGAGAAAAAATCCTCATAATAAATATTAAAATAATA